>NW_019213135.1:0-191088 GCF_002532875.2 Varroa jacobsoni
TATATAAAACAAACACTAGCTAAAATTAGCGGTATGGACTAAGAGGGCGGTACCGAAGGTGAAAAAGCGAGAAATTAGATTAATAATAATATAGTAATTATAAGAGAAGAATTAAATATTACGCATATGTAGGCACGTAAACTTGCGTCCGCCATAATAACAACATAATAATAACGATAGAAGCCACAAAAAAACTATCTGCCAAGTAAACATGTCCGGTGTCACAAAAGCAAATATGGAGGTGAGGAGACAAAAAAAAGGTAAAATAAACTACATGTTGTATTGTTACACGACCTAGTGTTTTTTGTTTCACATACGAATGCTTATTAGATTATCGCAATCAAACACGAAATCGCCCGGGTGGCTGTTGACTCAGTTAGGCGGAAATATTAAAAAATGAATTTGTTTTATCCAAAGATTTACTGTTTTGTAAAAATATACTAAGAGTTTATAATAATAAAAATTATAATTAGTTGTTCTTCGTTTTGACCAATATGTGTCTTGTCATGGTACAGCTGTTAAGAAATTTCGGCGAACAAGCAAGATCGCAAGTATACTTGTCATTTAGGTACACGGATATTCCGTTTATTTTATATTTTATTTTTTCTTATTATTTTCAACGACTTACACCATTTCACACGAGTCTGAATGGAACCAAAATGAGAATACATTTTATTGAAGATACGAATTAATATTACATTAACTTCCCAATCTATCTAAAGCCCATGCAGGTTCTACCTAATACAAGGTCATAAAACAGATTTCTTGTATTCAGTATTCGTCTAACAGGAGAATCCTAATTCTCAATCAAACTGCTAACATAGAAAAATAAGATTTACTAACGTGCTAAATTTATTAATACCAGAAGAATCGAAAAAAAGATGTTATTACTAATGCGACCGCTAGATTAGCGGTATTTAAGTAACCCTTCTATATTTAGCAATGGGCGAATATCAAAATGGCAGTATTATTGAGTCGACATACAAGCACTGCAATTGACGAATGCATTGAATTTCTTAGTCCGACGGTAATTTCAGTGTAATCAGCGTCCCGGTGACTGTGAATAATAACAATAGTAAATACATTTGCATTAATGGTTAGCGAACATGACTGTTTCGGGTTAGCTAATCAATTATAAATTTTAGGTAATTTTGCTATTGTTATTAAAGATTAGCTACCGCTCGCATTGCCTTCACCCATCCTTCGCATAGCCGGAACTCCTGAGCACTTAAAAACTAACAGGTGCTTGTCTGAAATACTCTTAAGGGCGAAGTTTCAAGTACTATGAGAGTAGTTAGTGAGGAAAAGTAAGACTGCACTAAGGAAGTTTCGGTAGGTATAATATCGGATCGATATGACTAGTATTTCCCTCCGCTGCAAGATGATCTATTTGTTGCTAGGAGGCCTATTTAAATGGAGCATAAAGTAAGAGCAAAACTATAAAATTAAAACCAACGTTATACACGGAACAAACTATACTCGTATTAGTTTCAAACTGCCTTTTCACTCTTATCTATCACTACATGATCATAAGTGTCTATCTCAAATGTACCAACCACACCAACCCCGCGATCTCTCGTCGTGAGAAAGCCTTTCGCTCAAATTTAGATCGATGCGTTCATTCGATCAAAACAATCGGCGCTAGCGACCTACTGCGGCTTGCCGTTTGCAATTACACTACTATTATTATTGTTTTTATTATGACCCACAGTCAGCTGAGGCGGCAGGAAACAGCGAACATGGCGACCACACGCAGTGGGTGAGCGAGTGGAACGACTGCTTTGCAGCCGTTGGGAAAGAGAGTTATCAGCCGACAACCAACAGGGACTAGCTGTTTAAAAGTGTAGGTCCAAATAGAAGTTTTAAAATCTATCTAAAATCTAAACACAAGCTTCGACTGCGTGTGGGCTGTAAACACCGAGTGCGCAGCCGTATTGTGTTCGATAAAGCTCCCCTGCGCCCCTGGCGCTCGGTGCGCGCCGAAATCTGGATACACCTTACTGTTCGATCACACCAGGTGGGGGAGGGGGGTAAGAGGGGTCATCATATTCATTACAGCCTTTGGATACGTACGCTGTTGTCATGTGTCTGTTGATAACTTTAATCGGCTGCCCGTGATTCGTTTAGCACACGATACAAGAAGCCGTGTAGTTGTAAGACAGGCTTGTTATTGATGAATCTGTTTGCATATCAACTTATGTTTTCGCAAACTCAGAGTGAAGTTTTACGTGCATACGTTTTCGTGTAGAATTATCAGTATATCACATATAATGTGTGAGAATTTGATTCACTAGTCGAAACTATCAAAATATTGAAGCAATGCCATTTGAAGCGGATGAACGCTCCTTGGCCCAGGATCGGGAGTTGATTCATAGGTTGGCTCAGAAGTCAGATGAGCTTCTCTCAAGGCTGGCAGAAGTGACACCTTCACTCGAACAGCTGACGACCGAAACTGCTAAAGTAAATCTGATATTTCGAAATGTGATAGGGGATTTAAATGCTTTGTCGGAGAAGCGTTTCGTCGAGAATCGGGTTGAAGCAGTTCACGAGAGGAAGATACCGCCAGAGCCAAAGGGCCCGCGGCCAGCTACTGCGGAAGAACTACGCGAGGCTGTTCAAGAGGGCCTCCAATCATTTGGATTACTTCCAGCTGGCGAGCTTACCGACATGGAGACCGGTTACGAGTGCTTCCAAAGAGAGCGACCATTCTCATTAGTGATCGGCACCCCACGGTGGCTAGAAGAGGATCCCCTTGGTAGAGCGGAAGTACCTGAAACGTCAGGTACATTTGAGGAATCACTGTTGTCAGAGGCTATTGAAGATCTGATATCACCAATTTCACTACCGTACGAGATCGAAAAGGCAGCTGATGCGGCGGAGTGGTTTGACCGTAGCCGCCAGGGAAGGACTTCGAGCATCAGTACGCCGAGTAAGTAAGAACAGCAGTAACAACAGTTGTATGTAAATACCAGGATATAACGCTGGCCGCGGTGCTAGATAAATTATTGATCAACGTGACCAACAGCGTGTTCAGGTAGTGGCATTTACAGGCTGCATTTTTGGAAAGCAGTACAAGCCAGGTTTCCAGAAACTGTGTACCGAAAGCAAAATGAATATTAAGCGAGACCTTATTCATATCAGTCTTCACTGATTGTTCAGTAGCCGCTTAGACTGAGAAGTAGAATTCTATGTAAACGTAAATCTTTTGTTTAGATTATACTATATTATACATATATATATATATATATATATATAAACAATAGCTAAATTACATGTCAGTTTAGCCTGCAGGTTATTTGATTTGCAAGGAAAGATGCCTTTGCATTATACGAATGGTGGTTCGCTTTTTCTCAATTATTATTTGCTTTCAATTATTTTTGTTAACTAAAAATGTTGGTTTTATATTTGAGAAGCCACCTTTGCCGAGGACTCTAGCAGTCTATCATCGGTGTTCGACTTCCCGCAGCGAAGTAGCGTGCCGACCATTTTACCTCAGCCAGGAAATTCGAAAGACACTGCTTCACCTGGAGGCCCCTTTGACGACGAAAGTGAAAACGATGGAGATTTGTTTGGTACCGTTCAGAAGCCATCCTTGACATATTGCGAAGTGAGTCAACAAAAGAAATCGGCTCGACAAGCGACAAAGGTCACATCACTTTTGGACAAGCAAGAGCCATTAGAAGCCGCCTCGATAGTATCTGCACAGTCATTTCTTAGTGAACTAAAATTTAAGACAACGCAAAGGACGAAGCAGTCAACCGACGCCGAAGAAGAACAACGTAGGAGCATCAAACATACCTCAGAAAAATCTCAGCCTACGGCTTTTGCGCAAGTTTCCGATGATCGAAAGAGAGATGTCTCCAATGAAATCACCCGAGATCACAACCAGGGCACAACCGCACCACCAACATTGTTCAGGAATTGCGAAGCGACAACGAAAACTGCATTGGCACAAAAGCGTCCCTCAATATTCGACAGTGATTCGGACTCTGACCTTTTGGCCCCGGTAGCGCCACCACCGAGTTCGCTGAACCTTAGCAAAACCACTGCAGTGGAAAATCCACTTTCCCAAACAAAGAACAAGTCTAACTTAACACTCGACAGTGATCAAGAATCAGAGAAGGAAATTACGCCATCACTGCTTCATCCGTCCATGCGTACCCTCAGCAATTCTGGTAACGAGCATAGAAATTCGATCATATATCGAAAAGACCTTCCGAAAAGGGGATTCCTATTTGACAGTGGCAGTGATTCGGAAAGCGACATATTCTCGAAGAAACCATCGCCCCTATTTAAGAAAAATAAAAACATAGCAGCGTCACCACATTCGGTAGAACCAGCAGTAAAGGCCAAAACAACATCTATTGAAAAAGAGCAAGTTCGTAAAAACGCCCTGCTTCCCGCGATACCATTTCAACCGACTACAGACAAGGATAGGTCCGACGAAAAAATATTTGGCTCTCGATTTTCCGCGCCGGACGCTAATCTACAACCACCTCAATTTACTCCTTTATCTTTAGATCCTATAGGAGCCACAATCACTGAGAAGGTGCATAATCTATAAACATACTCATTCTTTTTTTGTCTGCAAATATATTAATTTTGTAAATTTGAAAAATTTGATATTTATTTTATCAATTCAAACTCGTAGGTTCTTTTGAAGAGTTTAAACCGCGATATTTCAAGCGATATAGACGATGGGCTTATATATTTACTTATTTCTTATAGATAACATATCGCAATATTCCTATATTATGTGTAGCACGGTTAGACAGTTAGCATAAGATGTATGTGTTAAATATATATGTGAGCTAATACAGCGAATCCTTCAATGAGAATTGGCATATATAGAGCTGCATACAATTTTTCAGTACAGTGAACTCTATTATACTTTCTATTTCAGAAAACCATTGCAGAGCTTCAGTCTAGAGAGCATATACCGAAGCCGTTGGAATCTTTTGTAAAGCCTCCTTCCAGTGATTCTGATGAATCGGCAATAAGAAAACATTCGCCTGAGGTGGACAATATTCAAGATACAGACCACCAAAAAGTGGCATCAAAAAAACTAGCGCTATTCGATAGTGAATCCGACGATGACTCTCTTTTTGGTGACCCCTTAAAAAAGCCTACTGCTTACGAAGAAAAATTTCCGAGAATTGAAAGTTATTCAAAGTCAACGCTAGGTACTGATCAATATCTTTTTGTGAACTCAACTGTTAGATCAACCCTAGAAAAACAGATAAAACCAGCTACTGAAACGGTAGTGGAAAACAAGAAAGATGAAAAATCGGACCAGAAACAGGAAGAAAGCAATTTGAAGATGACGTACGAGAAGGAGTGCGTAAACAAAATTAGTGCAGCACTTCCTATAGACACAGTAGAGAGTGTAAGGCAAAAACAACAGCAGTCTGGTACGGTACCTGTTGACGGCGATACTCAAAGCGGCAACTCGTATAGTGAACGCAGCCGTCAAACATTACCTGATGATGAGTCTCCATCTAACAAGATGGAGAAGCAGTTTACAGAACAATTGACCTTCGATGAAGTCATGCTTCCGATTGCGGCCGTAAGTACCACTCCCATAGCCGACGAACTAAAACAACCGATCGCATCCGAAGATAAATCTCTGGTAGCGGATCAGGCCAAGCTTCCAGCCCCTGAGCAAGGAAATTCTTCACTGTGGAAAATTCCAGTTAAATCTTGTATCCCAGTAAAGATCAAACCACCGTTTCCCGTAAAAGTAAATACAACAAGTAAGAATATAATCAAAACACCAGCGGAAAATGAAGCGGGTCTTTCCCAAGAGACTCAACCTTACTCTAGACAAGAAGTTGAACACATCGCAGTGGAAAAAATAGTACGTGACGATACTTCATCGAACGAAACAACAATGGATCAGGATATCTCCTCAAAGGAAACAGGAAAAATCGATTCGGTAAAGAGGGTAGGAACCGGGCTTCCTGTAGGTTTGTTGCGAGGCCTTAAGTTAAAGCAGCAGCAGTTCGGCATAGCACCTCCTCAGCGCAAGACCCATAGCAGTGATTCCGATTGCGATAGCCGGTCAGAATCGGAATCCGTGGATTCGTCGATTGCAAAACCGGAGTCAGCACTCTTTTCTGGTGGCCAAACTATCGGAAAAGTTGTTGAAAACAAAGGCATAATAAACATCACAAAAAGTCGCGCAAAAGGTCCCATTGGACGTAGACTGCCATCCAGAACGAAAACCTGCACCTCGCAAGAAAACACTGATCAAGTGACAGATGAAAGTGGTAACTCGGAGGAATCCAAAAGCGAAATAATGGATGTGGATACGGAAAAGACTGACACCAGTGTCACTGACGGTGGCACCTTAAAAGCATCGCTCGGAAGTCAAGCGGACGTATACAGAGTAATTACTCCGTCAATGGACAAAAATTCAGATATATTTATAATAAAAAGGAACGAAAAGTTGACAAAGGAAAATAGTTTGCAGAGTGAGGATATCAAAACGGATATTCCGGCTCCGGAACAAAAACCTGCGCTCGTTTCAAACACTGAGTCTAATAGGCCAACAAGATGTCTAGCAGAGGAATCACCGAAACTATTTTCTTCGGACAGTGATGACGAACTGTTTGCCCCGCAAACGATACCGCAGAAGAAAACTTTACCAAGAGAAGCTGTTACGACTGTTACGAAGACGTTAACGACTTCGAAAGACGTACCGCCTTCAAAGTCATTTACGGATCCCCTTTCAGTACTTCCTGCCGGCGACACGGAAGTTAGTGCGGAGAAGAATAAACAAAGTGTGGCTGCTGGTAACTTTGCAGCAGCGACAAAAATAAGCAGCGCACCTTCGGATAAGAAAAGACTTATCAAAAGACAGAACATAGCAAGCTTGCGGAAGGCAAACATACCTTCAAGAAACGAATTATTTGAGGATTCCGGTGATGATGATGAAGACCTATTTGGTACAAAAAAGGATTTCAAAACGCTTACTCAAACAGTGCCCAAATCATTGACAAGCTTGTGCTTACCTCAGAACATTGGCCAGGCGACGACACCACAGAGCCAACTGAACAGTAAAGGCCTATTTGGTTCCGACTCAGATTCCGATGATCTATTCAGAAAGTGACTAGGGCGCTGACACTAACTGCAGAATGTATAACAATTTTCATATAAAAGCAATCGACAGCTAGCGGTTTATGAAGATGTTTATAAGTAGTCTATAGACATTGAGGTAACAAACAAATCCATATATCGCGTAGGTGTTGAATACCGGTTAAATCTTTTACTTGATAAATTCTTGTTATGTAATTTTCATGCATGATGTTTTTACTCATTGAATGAATGTTTCTGCACACGGCTATGTAAATGCACATAGTACCAAACACCCTTAGAGATAATATATATATATATATATCGACGTAAACTAAAACTTCATATTTTCCAACTCGCAGTGCCGCTCTTTGTTTTTGTTAACTACACCATTGCTTTTGAAAGACATTTGGACGACTTTGTCATTAACGCATCGTTCAGGCAAAACAATGTTGTGGACGTATACACTACATTGTAGATAATCATAGTGTCAGATGAGAATTTACTATAGGTAGTTATCTCTAAATAACGTAGAGCTGCAATAATTACACAGGCTTGAGTAAATATAAGTTGGCTTTAAAGAACGGCACGTAAATTGCTATTTTTCCTTTTTTGACTTATTTGATTTTACAATAAATGGTTATATATTACTTTCTCTTCAGCGCTTTCTAAAAAAAACAACATTATCATTTAATTTTATTAAACAATGAACTCTTTACGAAATTCTTTATGAACGAAAGCATTAGTGGCCTATACTATTCCACTTTCCTTTCTAAAGTTATAATCGACTATATATATATATATATTAGTATGCTAAACTGTTGTTTTCTACTGATAGTCAACGGTTTCCCCAATTTGAGTAAAGAGCAGTTATTATCGAATCCCTTTACGAGACTCGAATTTCTGAATAGGAAAAAATTATTTTTTGCTCGAAATTCTCGGTCAAACTTATTTTAAGTTACCATACAGCTTTCCAAAAATCTGTGGAAGATTTTAATTACGCTAAGCGGATGATCCTTGATAGTTTAGATAAGAACTCCAAAATTTGTGGAAATAACGCGAAAAACATCTCTGATAATCCTGGATGCTTGGTACAAATATGGAACAGTCAGTTATTTTGATCGTCTAGATATGCTACAAAGACTAGGTTTTTTAAAAGATTTCTGCAACTTCTTGTACCTTTTACGCCTTTTGGCTGTTTTGCTTTTTATTAGTCCATAATTTAAGTCCGTTGTTGAAGCTAATTAAAGCTGCAGTTAAGGTTATATACTCGACCATTAGAAATAACCTTTTCAGCACGACAAAGTAGATGTAGTCCTGCAAACGACTTAAAAGGAAAAGTCCCAACTTAAGGTGACTGTTATATATGTGGATTGAACTAATGAAATATATGGTTGTTATATATGTGGATTGAACTAATGACATATATGATTGTTATATATGTGGAGTGAACTAATGACATATATGATTGTTATATATGTGGATTGACCTAATGACATACATGATTGTTACATATGTGGATTGAACTAATGACATATATATCATTTTTCATCATTAGTTCAATAAACAGAATTACTGTTTGTAGAATTTATGAATTCAAGCTATATTGTCCATTCTATCTAATATATATGAACTACACACACGCACTAGCAACCACTTGCAGGGGCTCCACATAATATTTCTATCTTAATTGCGTACTAGTTTTCATATCGTTACAACAATGATTCTAGTAAAACCATTAACTCTGAAAGCTTTGAACTCGAGAATTTCAATTTTAAGCAAAGTTGAAACGTATGCCTAGAAATATTAATTAATAACTCCTAACTTTACATTTATAATATGTATACTATATATAATAGTTTATTTTCAGTATCAAAGGTGTCGAGGTTAACTAACTATGCATTTAAAATAGGTCAACACAAAACATTCCCAGATGCCACCCTTTAAGAGCAGATGTATGAGTTCGTGTCATCAGCAATTATCCGTAATACATGTTCGCATGTGTATATATCTACACGAATGCAGTTGATGTTCAATTCCTGAGCTCTGCTGATCCAATTCGAAACATTTATCTGACTTGACATGTTTCATTCGTATAGGACTCATGTCCAGCACTAATATACTATAAATTATTATTGGTATTAGCTTAATCCTTATTGACACCTCAAAAAAAAACGGTTGATACACAAGCAAATATAACTCGATTGAATAATATACATTATAATACATAATACAGTAACTGCTATCGTCCGGAACATGTGTTGCTGGTCGATTGCATCAGTACTACTGTGTCTGGGACAGCGGTAATATACAGACAGGAGACAACATCGGTTCTTCTATAATTTGCTTTTCATTGTTGTTCGTTTACAATTCGCTATTTTGTTCTTACGTCAGCAAAAGCCAACAATGAAGATGGCCAATCGTGACTCTCATTTCTGACGGAGGAGATTATGGAGCTTGAGTCATTCTGGTCATCTTTGCTTGTTAGACTTTTTGCTAGATTTTAAGATCCTTATATGTGCCCGCGTCTAGTAGTATACCCCAAGTGACTTGTACATGGATACTGCATCCCATGTCAGTTCCAGAAACCACCGACGGAATTCGAATGTCGATTCAAATACGTACAGAACATACGCCGCCGTTGGCAGGCAACATGTTTGATGTACAGACAATGGTTTAGAAACTGAAACTTGCATTGCCACTAGCGTCGGTTATAGAACTGTACTTTATATACTCATTCATTGACTAAGTACTTGTTTGTGTTTCACGTCAGGTAGCAATGACATGACATGTATACATAGCATGTTTAATAACATATTTCACTCGTAGAGTATTTACACTGCACGCTGAAGCACGGCGCGGTCTCATTGATTGAAACCATTACTATGTGACGAATCGCTCATAAACATAAATAATGGTTTGAATTGTATTAGAGCACATGCACACACACTAAGCCCCCTGAAAGTCTCACAGTAACATTGTTTTATAATTGGGCCTTTCCAGCTGACAGAGCTGTGCCTTCATATTTAAGCCTATGTATTTAAGCCTATTCATTAAACACCGGGTGAGTTTTATTACTTATTGCAATGGATTCTGATCTTACTTGATAGCCAAGAGGTGTCGTAGACGTACACTCAAGAACGTCTGGATTTCCTGTACATTCATGTACTAATCTCTGTATCTTTTAAGATCCATCGTTGTGCTTCTACTTCGCTGCAGCTGGCAGCAGTCAAAATGGTCGTCAGTCATCAAGCCGCCTACGCATCGCACGCCGTGTTCGTAAAATACACCCATGTTTCAGCTGTTAAATATGCTTTTTGGGAACCATAGAATGTAGCATTTTCTTGTGCGCGTCTCAAGTTGTCTTCGCCTTTTTGGCTGCATCCGATACGTCTTCTGACTGAGATTCTTGAAGGTCGTTAACACACTCTGGTAGCTCCTTTTCTATCAACAGCTTGAAATACTCCTCAAGTAGCTGTAATGGATATCATGATGTGAACCGGATAGTTAGATACGTCGACTAAATTTTTTATCACAGAGCTGGGGCAGGGTTAGAAGGCACATTTTGGATAAACTGACCCGATATATTTAGATAGATCATATCAGCCATTGACTTCCCGTAAGGCATAATGAATAACTAGGGTTTTCTACGAAAACTACATAGGTCTATATTGAAGTGGACCGGTTTAGCTTTGTCGTCAGATAGCAAGATCAAGCACTTCACAGCTGTTCGCTCCGCACGTGGACGTGGCATTAAATACTTACACCTATTTGCTCCGCGCATAGACGTGGTATTTACTCATATATTCATATATAGTTTTATGCCAAGTATTGCTGTTAGGCATTCCGTCAAGTGTAACAAGCAAACACCTTACCCACTACGTTATCACAGGGATTATTCAAAACTCTACAACTCCCACGAGACGCCCTCGTCCTGCGTTAGGTATTCTTTAGCTGCGCTGCGCATATATACGTCCGATATTTCATGCGCATGTTGAACGGGAGTCTACTATTGCCAAAGCTTACTAATGAAGCTTTGGCAATAGTGGACCTGATTAACTTCAGGCTTTGGACACGACCGAGGGCTTTCGATGATCCTGCGACAACAGGCTTACACAACAAGGACTCTCAACCTGCCAACCGCACGATTGACAAAAGGGATCAGATTGGTACGGCTGGATTCGGATTGCAAACACTAAACAACAAAGGAAATGGGTAGAAAAACCTTGCTCGGGAGAGGTAGGTAGAAAAACAATGGTCGAAGAGGGTAGGTAAAGAAATTCTGGTTGGGGTGGTAGGTAGAAAAACCTGGTCGGGGGCGCTAGGTAGAAGAACCCCAGTGGGGGTTGGTAGGTAGAAAAATCCTGATCGAAGAGGTTAAGCAGGAAATGTGAAGAAGATTAAGATGTGATTCAAAATTTGCACACTAATGCGCCGCAGAACTATTTTGTTACAATTTGTGAATATAATCCACCGAGTAATACCCAAAATATAATCCACCCAATAGTAAATGTAACCTATCCGATCGGTTTGTCGCTTTTAGGTTGGTCCTCATTTGCCCACCCAATAATAGCGGTTTGAAGTAGCATGCAATATTAGAGGTTATAAAAATAACTAATTTAAGTAGGCCTGTCTGACTCAAAACGAAGCGCCTCAAAGAGGGCACCGATGTGTGTGCCGAATATAAAATGTGGGGGGCACCGACTCGCTGCGAAATATAAAGTTCGCAATACCGCTTTACCATTCATCGTATTCTCTGACAAATTTTTATTAAAATTATATTAGGTGAAAAATATGCTTAGCGTTCGTTGCATGAAAGATTATGTTTAAACTAAAATATATCGCACTAACCTGAGCTTGTTTCGCTAGCGGTGACTCTTTCGCGTTAAACGTGTAACAATTGCTGAAAATCAGTTTGATGTCCTGTATGAAAGCGGCCGCACTCTCATAATGATTGAAGTGACTTGCCGAGAGCTTCTGTTTGACCGTCGATAGGTCCATCGGCCGCGTAATGATCTTGAAGTAGTTCGGGACCGTCCGGCTAACAGGAGTTTGGAACGGCGTTGACGAAGCGTGACAAAATAGCTGTAGTAGAATTTTCTCAGCCGTTTTCAGCTGTTTACCGCTTAGACCCACGGGTATTTTTCTCTTTCCAGTGCCATCTTTCGTGGCAGCTGGAGCCGGGTCATCCTGTACAGGCGTGCACAGTGTACATTTCCAGTCCTCGCTTGGAGTGGACACTAACGAAGGTACGTGACAATGAAGATGATAAACCTTCGGGCAAAGTCCACAGCAAAGGAGTTCTCCTCCGTCGTGGCACACTGCGCACCAGTCGTCGCTGTTATCGTTATCCTCTGCTGAAGCAGGCGGTCCCTGTGGATGGAGTTCGGCCGGGCTGACTCCGGTTGCTCTTCTTTCGGCTGCTGACGTTGACGCAGAGTTGCTCACTGAGCTTGACGTTGCGCTGGAGGGCACGGCGGATAACGGCGAGGGCGCTATGCGACCGCCGCTTGGCGGCTCCACATCGCCTGTTTACATGAACGAAAAAAAGAATAGAAAATTCAAAGCGATTATGTCTACTAATTAACACCTAATCATATAATTTATCTACGAAAATTTTAGATTTCTTTTATATGCGCGACAAGAACTATAACACGGATTTTTTTCACTTACCGTGTAATGTATTATTCTTCTTTATCACCTAAGTAGCCTCAAGTTTAAGCATGCTCGAAATGCGACTTATGTGTAGAATTGGCTTAAACTAAGGCGTCTTACCCGTAATCACGTCATCTTTATTTCCGGCGTCAAGAGGTGAAGTTGTTGGTGTCGGTCTTCGATGATGCTCTCGTTCTCGTTCGTGATCGCGATCTCGTGATGACCCAGACAGAGGTCTGTCAGAATGTTGTTGGCTTGAAGGAGGAACTCCTCCTAGGCTATGAGGTGAATTACTTTTACTGGACAGTGAAGGACTCGGTACCGAACGGCCATTGGCCATCATCCCACCAGCTGATTGTGGACGGCTCTATACAAAAATGTACAATAAATTAGGTATATTGTGAATTGACACGCATGAAAGAAGCGTATAGCAAAATTTCGTGTGCTGGTTGAATAGTGTCAAAAAGGTTTCAAGTGCCGACCACGTTGACTGGCACTGAATCCAACCCTATCTGTGATATTTCTGTGATATACCCCTAATCAAATGCAAAATGGTACAAACTTCTTGGAAAATTTATCACACTGATGCTGCTACGACCATGTAACCCCTGACCCTAAATACATACTCAGATCTACAACATGTACGTTACTGGAAAACAGTATTGCACGGCGGACCGACGAAAAGTTCTGGCCAAAATATAACGCAAAATTCTAAACGCACCTGTTGGCCGTTGAGTTGTGCTCGGAGACCGTGCATCGGTGCCCCACGTAACGAGGACATGTCGAGGATATTGCCGACATTTGCCATAGCGTCGAGAATTTTCGGCTCAAAGTTGAACTTTATATTAATCTCAGCCTTGCTGCTGGGTAACTGGACGACCCGTTCGATAAGCGCGCCCATATGGCGTTCCATAGCCTGCTTCGAGTGCATAAGCGCTAATTCGCTGCCAGTTGAGACAAGATCGTCCACTGTCGCATGACAGTCGAGCAAACGCTTGCACAGCTAAAATAATAATAAACGAAAAAGTAGATGTGCAATAAATCTTTACTTTCCTCAAACTGATATCGATATTATGTTCAGCATAAAAATGTTAATAATCAATAAAAAATATTAATGGATCTATCATTTTGATCAGTTGTTGTTGTATATTTTACTTAAATATTTTTGTAATTAAATTAGTTTAGTTCGGTGCTGCATTACTCACTTGAAGAAATTCGTGACGTTTGTAACTGAGCGCGTCTCTCTTGTAATTGCAAATGTCCTGAACCTCCCGGATGAGTTTCTTCGCTCGCCCGTTGATTAACGTTATAGCCCGCACGGCATAGGCTCTAATGTCTGCCACAACCTTCGATTCAGCCTGCGCAACGGAAGCATGATAAGTACATTGGGAATTCTATTAAACTCGTCTGTTCGCCTTTACTTCAGTAACGCTAAAAATTATACTAAAGATATTAATTTTAAATACCACCTCATTCATCACCATACTCAATTTTTTGTCGGATTTAATAGTCTTATTTATTTTGAACAAATTTAACCAGATGCAATAGATAATAGCTTTACGGACTTTGTAAGTCCGCAAGGCTATTAACCTGGGCGTTGGCTTCTTGGCATTTTTCCAGTGAAGCGACATATTCCCGCACGAATGCCTGCTTTTCAGCGATACGCTTCTGCAATATTTCAAGTTTCTCTTTTTGCGTCTTCCAGGCGGCAACAAGAGCTAAATAGTCCCCGTGGTTCTGGTGATCCTCGAGTTGACAATCGCGACACGTAAGAGCCGAGCATTTGCTGCAGTAGAATTTTAGCGGTTCTTTCGGATGTTTTGTGCACATCTGGTATCGCTGTTTTGCCGCGGCCTTCAATGCTTGGCCTGCCTGTTCAGTTGACAGAATGACATGGTCTTTGGTCACCTTAACGCGTTGGTGAGCCGAAATACAAGCCGCACATAGCCACTCTTCACAATCCTTACAGTAACTACAGACAAGAGAAGAAAGCACAAAGATACATAGTGATTTTCGACCTTCGTAAATTACAATAGAACTTGACAAGGTTCAAGCTGTGCAAATGTATTAGGCTGTTAAAGGCGAATCCAGCGGACTTTGACATTAAATAACTTCTAGACTGATTGGACTAGAACAATGATTTTTTAATGTGTTAGAGATGTTCTCCTTTACTTTTGTACACTTGTTCTCTCGCTCCCAAATTCTGGATGTATATTTTCGTATCACTCGCTTTCCTATATGTAATTTTTTTTACGGGTTTTTGAAGTAAAACGACAGTAAGGTATGTTTGCCTACCAGTTGACTTTTTTACGGCATGGCAAGCTCTATAATCCTACAGAATTGGATTGGAAGGACAAGCGGACTAAAATCAATGTTGGATATTTCTTTGCTCAATTCAGGAACTAACTGAAGTATAACGATGGGATCATCATGTAACTAAACTGCGTGCTTTCAATCGTCACCAACGGTTTAGAAGCCTTTTGAGGAACTCGAGATAGCAGGGCGTATTTTTAATTTCGGCAAGTGTTTCATAGTAACAGAGACTCTACTGCAAGTAGAACCGTCACCGTAAGTGCTAGATAATACTGCCACCAAACTCGATTCCTTTCTGGCGCGACACCAGTCTTCGCCTAATCTTTCCTACTAGTGGTGAAGACTGAACCATGCTTCGTCTAAAATTTACCGTATGCCTCAGGCGGGTCTTTTTTTATTAAAATTCCGCGAATTGCATCTAAAATTCACCGCAAGCATTTCTAACTGGCCTAATGTCAATCCACGCAGAACACATTTTTCACTCAGTCTTTACATTTCAGTAATCGAGTCACAGTTCTACACAGCTTTATGTGTAAAACGTCAGTTTGGCCGACGTAACCCTTAGGCTTTACTCTACTTTCGCGAAAAGCTTCTTCAATTCACGTGCTGTGCAACGCTGTGGCCTTCGGGGCACAATAACTTCGGATGTTCGGGACAGATACTTGTGTTTCTGAAATAATTTCTGCTGGAATAAACTTAACTAATTTTCACTCAGAAGTTTCTAGAAGTCAGGGGTATTTACATGCAAACTCCGTCTTCTACCGAGGCATAGTTCAAAAGTTATTCAATGTTAAAGTCCATCGAATTCACTCAGAGCAGCCAAATATATTAACCTAAAACTGAAGATACATACCCTCCAGCGGCGACGTTTTCGTCACATGAAGTGCAGAGATTTTTCGGCCCGGCCTCTTCCGAGCCTGCTTCCTCTTCGGGCGAATCCTTCTCCAAACGTTCGAGAAGCACAAGATGGCGAATGGCAGCACTCGGCGGGAAAGCCTGCTCGCAATGTCCACATTGTACCTGTAGTGAATGGACACATTAGTTAGTAAGTACATATCCAACAATCCAATTTCCTATCATCCAAAAAAAAGTTTCAGCTACAGGATCTTTAGCGCCACCCAATACCGTCCATTACTTACGACGATTTTTTGAAGCTAATGTCTTATAACTGCCAGTGTGTACGGGACTTCGCCAAAACTGCATACAGGAACCGAATCGTTTATAGCACATTAGCTGGCAAGCTTGTGTTCGACCCGGTGGTGGCCATGCTCTAAAGAAATATCAAGCTATCTTGCTATGAAGGATGAAATGGCCGGTCAATTTTTGCTACGAGAAGCTACCATGTATTATTCCGATCCGCAGGACTTCTATCTTTTTGCAATTGGCCAAGCCGTCGGTATTTGGTTTCTGCCACCAAGGCAATCAGTTACTTTTCAGAGAGGCGTCCAAACAACGACCCGGGAGCATTATCCATAAATGCGGCGCTAGTCAGCGGACAAAACCGTGCAACACCTGCCCCAGGCGTCTTTTCTAAAAGACAGACTTCTATTTTATGGGGCCGGCGCGTGCCCCTAGGGAGGCGCCTCCGTCGGTGCTAGAGAGCGCAGACTATTGTACTCGTTTCGTTTATCTTTTCATTGCTATTCGCCGACGTGGTAGAGGTCCTTCCCACCCTTCAAGACTGCTACGGGTCGATGGACGCAATCTACATATGACGCCAGCTACTTGCGGAGCCGTTGCGTGCGGCATTATCTGGCACGCTCTATCACCTTCCATATAAAAATTGCCATAGTCCACCCACAAGCGAACGAATTGATGGCGCGGGTGGTTTGGATGGTTAGAAAGCGCCCCTTCGTGCATCTCCTGAAATCGCCCGGCTTCTCCGTCTTCGCGATGCTCGCAGTGGTCGTCTTCATAGTAAATATTACAGTCAGCGGAGTCCTAGGCATAACTACATTCGATTTTGTTCAAGGTCGTGCTGTTAGAGGAGCCGCCGGAGTTGCGGTGAGCCCAAGGGATTGGTCGTTTAATATCCAAGCTGTAAGCAGAGACCCTTGTCTGCATTCGCCAGGGAATGCAGCTCCTTAAAAAATAATTCCCATATCCTTGTATTCTCGCGTCTTCCACGCCAGCACCTTCACACATCACGGAACGTGCCGCCATGGTTCAACCCAAGGTGTACTCTCAAGAAGCGAATTGTGCGGTACACGTTGGCTGCGGCATGTCACGGCCAACATACGAGATATCCGGCGAGATTTGGCGAATGATGAAGGCAATTCGCCCGGTAGCGTACATGAGTGAAACGGACGTAGATATTATATAATTATAATAAATGTATCTTCGGTTCCGGCCAATCTTTAATGTATAAGATTATCGCGCCAGCCGATCATTGGTTAGCCTCCTGCGGTCGAACCTCGTCATTGTAGCACTGAATACATATATATGTATATAACACTTAATTACAAACGTAGTGTAGTGTGTGTGGTTGGTGAAACTCCACCGAACGACTCCTTGGTCTCTCAATTAGAAGTTCGGTCGCCTTAGCCACTGCGTCATATATATGCATATAAAAAATCAATTTCGAGACCTTATAAATCTCAATCCATTAGCGTATTTCACTAGGAATTTGTAACACTTCAAGGGATCCACGGTATAATTTATTGCGGACAAGCTTTGGCATCTCGTGTCCTTTTATTAAGAGCGGTAATAATGGGAATAAGTTCTTTTGATAATCTTGTGGCTAACACGAATTTTATGTTCATATAAAACAAGAAAAGCGCCATAGAATATTATTTTTTCGTGACATCAAGAGCATTAGCGTTGATAGCTTATCAGAAGTTGTTTTGACACTTGCATTTCTAAAATCATAAAATATCCGTTTGATTTGAGGGATTTGATAAAATATTTATCGGATACTTTATCGCTATTACTACTATGTATTACTACAACTACCAAACTGAATTAAAATAAAACTGAGTCGCTTATATGTAGAACAGTCATCCCAAACATTACTTCAGCCTTTAATATCAAATTAAACGTCTGGTTTCTATGAGTCAATAGATAAGGTGCACGCATTAGATGAGTCATTTTGCCAATGGTTACACAAGTAGGTCTGAGTCTGCCGAGTCTGAGAAGCCTATGTACAAGAAAATGTGTTGTTTTATTGTTTTACACAATACTACGATGAAACTAAGCTAAGTTTAATTTACCTGGGATAACTTGTTGTGAACTAAAGTACACCAGTTTCAACCATGCTTTCAAGATCGACCGCGTATTTAGCAAACCAGTTAACTGGCCATGCATTAACTAATTGTACCAGCAAAAACCACATCAAGTAAACGAAATTATATTCTATTTCGCCCATAATCCAAGTTAACAAATTGTCCCCCGAATTGCTGGTGTATATAGGCAATTAACCTCGTTTCGAATATGTTTAATGTCTCATATTTATGGTAATACACGAGCTACACAAAAATAAGCGTTATGAGAAACCATTGATTGCTCCTCTGTCCGCGCGTCGGCTTCCATAGCCCGCGCATAACTTGAAATAAAAGAAATTTAACTTCAGTATTTGCAATGGCCTAAGAGCGTACTATTAGGCAGGTTCACAGACGATTATTGCAAAAAGGCTGGAACACCTATTGTAATAATACAGTAAGTTTCTTTCATGGAATACGCCAATGATAATAATAAAAACAGATACGGCGTTTAGTGCTCTCACGCATCTCATAAAACATTTCGCATCAAGTGCGCATGATTTAACTTACATATGTAGCACGTCATGCTACTGACTATCTAAACGACGTGTGCTGTTTCAGTTTGTCATAATAGCCGTCATCGTTCCGTGTGTGACATTCGCATTTTCGCTTACCGTTAATTGATCGTCGGGAAGACACGCTTTGCATGCCGTATGCAGACACGGCAACAGAAACGGTTCGGATTTAATGCTGACTTCAGCAGCACATACAGAACACTTTTTGACCAAACCTACTGGCTGGGGCGAGGCAATGCCGACCGATTCACTGTCTGCCATCTCGTTCTCCTTTGCTCCTTTCCCCGTCGATTGTAGTTGCAGTTCCCAACTGACCCGTCGGTTGTAACCACCTGGACCCGAGCTCTCGTTATGACCTGCTCACGGTTTATTGTTTGCCCCGTACATGATTTGTGACTGCAGAGTAGCGAAATTCGCACTCAGCCAATGAATGATCTTAAAATCCATAACAAATTGCACCTTTGCCATGGGCGTCCCAGCTAGCTGGAGCTGGCTGTCAACATATAACGCTTGAGTGATCTGTAAGCCGTTTGTAGTCGCACAGAACGTTGAAAGAAAAACACTAACAGGAGAAGATCTTTTGACGCCGTTCAGCCGTCAATTCGACACGGGATGAGTACTGTATTAGTTACCATCCATCGACATGATAACGATCACGGTCGGCACCTGCAACACAATGCACACACAAATACTCGCTATCTGGTAGTCACTTCGTTCACACAAGTGCAGCAGCAGCTGCTGCAACTGCTATTACGGCTGTCTGTGTGTACTGCGGCTACCAATAACACTTCTCCCCGCTTATGTTGTCATCGTTGCTGTTGCTCTACTGTGGTCAAGGTGCCGCACTCACTTTTCTGAACCGTCTGCTGCTATGACGACACTCCCGGCAGAGAGGCTGATTTTTGCTTAACGATTCAAGCCCAGGTCTGCAAATAGCGCCAACTGTTGTTGTTGATGTTGGGGATCCTACGCGGAGGAGGTTCGGATATGAACCTTAGCAAGCCTTCTTCTAGCTCGTCTGCTCGATCCCGCGACGAAGTCATCGTTCGAATCATCTAGATCCATGTTAATGGTTTTTTGATGTACTCTAATATCGTCGAATGTGTTTCGCCTTACTGTGTAATTTTTTAATGATTACTATTTGATGGTTATCAATTGCAGGAAATAGAACGTTTTGTGTACGTTGAGAGCATTTCGTTATCAGTGAGCATCATATCATGAAGATAGAGAGTCACTCATTGTACAGAAAAGAGATGAAATTCACTTGGAACTCATAGTAACAGGCACGCAACCAAACCGATAGATTCACCGCGAAAGATGGCGAATTTGCCTAAAACTTAATAGCAAATAGCTAAGATATTATGGATTAGCTGAAGCTGCGCATTTTCGCGATATTGTAATGAACATATCTTTGACGAACATTTCAGTTACGTCTGTGGGCATTTTAAACAAAGTGCTTATT
Source organism: Varroa jacobsoni (assembly GCF_002532875.2). NCBI lineage: Eukaryota > Metazoa > Arthropoda > Arachnida > Mesostigmata > Varroidae > Varroa > Varroa jacobsoni. The sequence continues at coordinate 20,277 of NW_019213135.1, forward strand.
TGAATATTATCGTTCCGTTGAGTTTATCTTGTATATAAGGTGCTTTCACTTTTAATGTATATTCGTCTCGGTTGTGTTTAAGTAAAATGAGCCTTTTATAAAAAAAATGAGACTAAAATGAGATTTTTACCTACCTAGTCAATAAAATAGTGCATGTATAAATATGTGTTTGTAATATATTTCGTGCGTCGCAATACTCGGAAGCAAGCAACAATCTACATTAAGAAGGCTAGGAAGGTTAGCTACATTTATTTTGGACTGATAGCCTATATTGCAGATTTCTACCGAAAATAGCTCTATGCCACTATGCAACCGTAGATTTAGAATTTGACTTCTGCCATACTGTTGTGGATGAAGGAACCCACCATGGTGTCTTAAGAAGCTAGCATGATAACACATGAAAATGTTTAGAAATGAACTGACGATAAACAACATAAGCTGCTGCATTGATGATAAATGTTTAAAGCTCACATACAACAGCAGGATACGATTGGACACTAACCTGTGAAAGTAATTGCACCGAAAGTTGTATTGGTTTTCGGCCATTGAGCCAATAGCGATTTGTAGAATTGCTTTTCGAACAGAGGTACTATTTTTAGATACTGAACAAAGTGTGGAACTACGAAATTAGTTTTTGTCTTGACTACCGACCAAGCGGTTCCATCAAATTAGCCAAAAATTCACGTTAATCAAAGGAAGTGAAGGTAAATAAATTCTTACGGGATAGCTAATCAACGCTAAAATGAGTGTACTACGGAATAAATTTTTGGTCGGTTTAAGCAACGGAAAGTCGCGGTATTGCAATTTTAACTCGAATCGGAATGAGATGCTTTGAGATCCTTTGTTTCTCCAGTAAAATACTTCGGCATAACACGATACAATTTAGATTGTCATTGTACTAGTTTCGCGATGTGGCTCTTCTTAGTTGTTTTGTACAAGATGCTTCTGAAAACGCACTATGTCGATTCGAACGTCCATATGTAACAGAGTTGGACTCAAAGCAGAAATTACCAGCCTCCCGGCGAGACACGTAGCAAACGAAATTACTGGAAAGACAAAGTTGTGTATATTCAGACTTTTCCTAAGTCGAGTTTGTCTCTTCTTGCAGTTGTCCTTCAAAACTACGTATGTTGAATATCACGCACGAAGTAGTAGTTTATTTAGAATTCGCGGCGACAACTACCTTTTTATATTTGTCAAAAATAGCAAACGCACTGAAAATATTTCATGTATATGGTCAAATATAAACCGAAAGATATTTTTTATCGGGCAAAGAAAACACAATGAAGATATTTCTCAAGACGTTTTTTATTACCCACACATCTTTCACGTCACTTACTTTTACACCTCCTCCCACTATGCATTCTCGCTTGCTGTCATACAGTAAAAATAATTTGATAATACGGAAGCACAACTAAAGATGTAATCATTAGCATCCTTAATGGGGTCCCAGGGTTACTTCTTTGCCTTTTTCTTTGCCTCCTCTTCGATTGGTGCCGGCTTTACGAAAGGAATCTTCTGGCAGTATTGTTCAGGCATCCATGACCGAAGAACCTCAGGCACTCGAATACCATCCTCCTCTTGGTAATTTTCAAGTATACAGCAAATCACGCGAGTTGTTGCGCACATCGTCGCATTCAGCATATGTACGTACTGTGCCTTCTCGTTCATTTTCTTCGTCTGCCCATAACGTATTAGTAAGCGCCTTGACTGATAGTCCAAACAGTTTGAGCACGATACGAGCTCTCGGAAGGCTCCACTGGCTGGGAACCACGCTTCAAGATCGAATTTTTTGGCCGCGGCATTGTTAAGCGCACCTGACACTATATTTACTATGCGGTACGGCAGGTTCAAGGCTTGGCAAAAGCCTTCAGCGTTGCCAATCATCTCATCGAATGCTTTCCACGATTCACCATCATTCGGTGAGGTAATAACGAATTGTTCAACCTTTTCAAATTGATGAACTCGGAAGATGCCGCTTGTATCTCTTCCGTGGGAGCCGACTTCTTGACGGAAACAGGTAGACAACCCGGCGTACTTAATCGGTAGGTCCTGTGGAGCAAGCCATTCGTCCCGGTGGAAGGCACATATTGGCTGCTCAGAGGTCGCTATAAGGTATTTCTCGTCCAGTTCTTTCTCGTCAGCCTTTTCACTGCCTTTGCCGATCACTTTATACAATTCTTCATCAAATTGCGAAAGCTGAGCCACCTGTTGCATAACAGCTTTTCTCATGAAGAATGGCGTATACAAAGGCGTGTATCCCTTCTTGAGAAGTGTCTGGAGAGCCAACTGAAGTAGTGCTTGTTCGAGGAAGACAGCTGGACCTATATCAACGTAAGTTTGAACCTTATAGCAGTAACGATATGAAAGTTCCGTTTTTTTCACGCGTTTACCAGTACGTACACCTTTTAGAATCCGCCTCTGTGTCACTAGGTGACTTCGTAATAAAGCAATAGCACCATATAACTCTGGTAGTAGAGCCCATTGGTAACATTGGCTACTTTATACGTTTGTTGGTTATACCCACCTTTTAAGAAATATCCACGGCCGCCAGCAACAACAGTTCCTCGTTCACCGTCCATTCCATCAATCATAACGATTAGGTCAACGTGCGAGTATTTCTTCGTTACTGTACAATTTCCATACGTTCTGATGACTTCATTGTTGTCCTCATTGTCTGAAATAACGACTCCTTCGCCAAGCCAATTGGCGACCTCACGAAGATTCTCATTGCGTTCTTCTTCCAGCTCGACCAAACGCTTATTTGTCTTTTCAATGGCGTCTGCCACCTTTCCGACCAGCTTTGATAAATTGTAATTACACAGAAAAATGTGTAGTGTTAGATATAAGGCAGTGTTATTGGTAAGGAGTACGAGTAAAGCACTCGGTAAAAGGAGTTAAACCAAAACACAAAACAGCGAAAAACTTTAAAACTGAAATCACAAACATGCGTTAAAGTAGGCATTTTCAGTGTGTTTACCACCAGTGTGTGATACCAGTGGACGTGTTAATATACTTCCGTTGACAAGCAGGTATTGAGAAAGAAAACAGCTTTATAACATGTATTCAGGGTTGCTTTAGCACTAAAATTCACTATTACACAGGCCGCGATGTGGTGCTTGCATTGTCGAAACCTTATGCGCACTCTTCGAACAGAAACAACATCGTATATTTTCAGATTTGAATAACGTTATATATTATATAATTAAGAAGCTGCCTGAAACTCAAAATATGAGTACAGATTTCAATATATAGTTCTTTAGAAGCGTTACATAACACAGTTTGCACCACAAAATTGATCTGTATGAATACTCACGGATTTTATCTGGTTGACAGTAAGTGAACGAATGGTGTCCGCCTGGAGTTCGTGGCTAAATGCGAAATCGCCGGAAATGCATGCTTCGCCTTCAGGCTCCTTTTTCTTTTTTTTTTCCCCGATCGCCTTTGAGCATGTGTTTCTCAATCGATTCCATTCGTCGAGGATAAACCGTTGTTGTCGCCATTCGTTGTGAAGCTCAACGACCTGAAGTGAATACACAATAAAAGAACTTCAGGAAAGCCTCAAGTAGTTACACTCGTAAGCGGCAACAATGAGCTAAACCTGTATAGGAATCTTATATGATAGTGAAAATATACGGTATCAATTCCTAAGCGTTTTGTCGAATTTCAATGTAACATCGTAACTCATACTGGGTAATACTGTCACCAAATTTTGATAATTAGTTACATTTGATTTTGCTGTATACCTGACGCTACGGGATTTCGTTAAACGAACGAAATTAAATCTTAAAATAATCTTCTCCTCAAATGTTCTGGTCACCCGCAATCGCCCTATAGTTGTACTATACAAATGTGATTTTACATGTTAAAGGTTGACGGGAACGTTTACCAAGTCGCGCATAGGAACAGCTAAGGTTTGCTAAATTGTGTCATCAAGATCCATTTTTGGATTTGGCCACAAAGGCACAAATCATTTACAATCTATTTCCTTTGTGTTAATTTACACCCCCCATAGTGTTGATTTTGGACGTACTTAGGTAGCTTGACAACTAGGCGCTTAAATCATAGTGACGACTGAACAAAGCGGTTGGGATGAGACTGTTATACGTGTTTATTATTACTATTATAAACACATACGAATCGTTTTAATACAGTAAGAATAGACAATGTGAAATGTTCCGAATTATTATCTTTGTTAATTTTTTTAGTTGTTCGTAGGTTTATTTGAAAAAGGATATGCAATAACCAATGGAAACTAGAAGCTCCACCAAGTTTTCTTTTTAACCATAGAACAACAGCTGTAGTGGTGTTTTATACAGCGTGGCATTTCCGTTTATAAAAGGCTTTTAACATCTCTGAAGGGAGATTGAGATTATAACAGGACAAAATGAAAGTAAATCGCAAGACATATCGTTACTCAAAATAGCGTTATCATCTAATAAAACGATTCATTTCGGCTATGCTATTTTTATATAGTTAGTAAGTATTACATAAATCGACGCAGGCGGATGATGACTAGGGTACGCTATGCCTACACTTAATAATAATAATAAACCTAAAACTAAACAGACGCAAATCAATAAATGGTTCTATAGCTCAATTATAATATGCACCGGTATTTCTTTCCAGCCCAATTGTTTGTTTCTAACTACACCCATATGAATTAAAGACCAGCCCAGTTGTCTAGATACAAGCTGGCGGGCTGGCTTACTCCAAATTACGTCAGCTGCAGTCGAAAGCGGTCTTCTATGAACCATTCGAATAACAGGAGACTATGTTACCTTGTCGACGAGTCCGACGTCTTTAAAGCGATTTGCTTGGTTTTTGCGAATCCTTTCGGCAGATCCACCTATATCATCACGAAAATCATCGAGTTCCAGCACCATTTTCACAAGCGTAGCGCACAATCGGCCTGCTACAAAAACACTTTACCTTTAGATCTGTCCAGCCGGTTCAAAACGTGGCGCAAATCAAGCAAAACACTTGAGGGTAGATGCCAAGCGAGAACCAGCAAATGTGCCCAGTCGTACTCTGACTAGATGCGCAGAGGGTCGACTTATTGAGTGAACCGTTATAAGGCGCCAAGTGTGAGACGGAATGTCCATAGTTGCTCTCCCGTAACAAGAAAAGAAATGGAATGCACGTCCATGACTTGGAAAACAAGCTTTGCAATACTCTACAAATAGGCACATCAAAACAAAGACGATTATTGAAGAATCAGAATTGACTGATTATAAATACACATTTCATGTTAAAATTAATTTATAACACTTTCGCCATTTTACAGGTCGACTCTACTCTACAGGAGAATTTAAGGTTCCCGAAATTTTCTACTGATGTACATAACAAACTGGTCGCTGGCTGGGCGGGATGTGACTCGCTGACGGGTTCACATTTGTAAAGGTTTTCAATTGAAGTTAAAAACAATTTTTTCATAACTGGTTTAGTAATTTATTACGCTATTAAAACTAAAGCAAAAAAAAACTTTGCTAAAAGTAAAATATTTCTAATATGACACAAGAATATAGAAATGTTCGGCTTCCTTAAAGACCTGCACTAAAGGCGTGTATGTAGGCAATAATAATTGCTGGAGTGGCTCACATCGAATCAAATCGGATAATACCTTGGAACCTTTATAGTTACCTGTAATCAGTCATTTTAAGTTAATAATTCATGAATCATATTTAATTGATCACAGTAAAAATTACTCTATCTACTCTAAAATCTACTCTAAAATTATTCCTTTGCAGATCCTGCTAAAAACTTTACATACTATCTGTTAATTAATCTAATTTATTTTGGTGCATTAAGAACCCGCCTTTTATGTAGTCATTTCCTGTGTTTCGTGTTTTACGTCCGGTACGGCCGTTAGACATTCTCTTAGACGGCTGGCTCCCTGCTCGAAACGAAGTCTGTCTATGCCCGTCTGTGTTTCAACTACCAAGAGAACTGCCACAATCATACTAAGTTCAAGGAACCATCCTTACACGTGATGTTTCTACTTACAAGACTTTTATTATCACTGCTATAATAATGCACACACGTTGTCTATTAAACATAAGAAAAATAAGAACATAATCCAAAAAAGCAACCCCCGAATGGGTGTGCTACTGCCTATTTGATTTTTTCTTACGTGTTCTGTACGTCCCCGTGATAACGCAACGAGTAATGTGTCCCTCTACTGAATTTAGCGACATGTAATGGTCTAGGTTCGAAAGTGGGCGTAGACACAGCTTATTTCGTGCTGGGAGCCAGCGGTGTGTAAAGTAATGCCTACCGGCATGAATATCGAATGTAAAACACGTGAAAGCATACATACTACATAATGTTCGCCCTTTTAGACAAACTAGAGCAAGAAGGATACATTAAACAAACCCTTCATTTAATGAACAAAAAATTGAAACATGAACAATTATATTAAAATCTAGTGCATCATATAAGAATGATTTTTTTGTAGTGCAGGGTATTTTCCGCTGGCGGCGGATGGGCGGCCTATGCTGATTCGCAGCATGGCTGTGCACTCGCCCACTTATAGATTCATTACGAAGAAATTTACGCAACATTGGCTTTGGACAATACGTCTCAACGGAGCTATTGTATTATGAGATCAAGATTTAATTCTGTTCCTGAAGACTGTTCAAGATTAGGGAAATACTTTCTTTTCGTTAACTGACCGACGTTTTTGTTAATGGAATGGACTTGAGATGCTGATGATCAGAACCTTTACTCACTGGCTTGATTGAGAATTTACCTCGCACATAGGATGCATTCTGCCGATTTATAATCAAATCTTTAGTTAATGATTTTATCGGTAAATATATTTTGTTATTTCGCAATAAATGTCGGTTTTAAACAGTCATGTTAGTTATTTTTTTAGCATTATAATGAACTTATCAAACCCATAGACCCATACCTTGACGACTTCCTTTAGACGCGGGTTTATCTATCAAGGATGATATCCTACAGTGCACAGGTTACTTTAGCCCGACACAACATACGTATGGCAAAACATAGGTTGAGACGCAATCGATTTTTACGGAAAAATAGCTGCCGATTCGCCATCCGGGTACACCTACATACCCACAGAAGTAATACGATTTCCAAGCTTGTTTTGGTAGTGTACACGTAAAAGAACATCAAAAGTAGATTTTCATCAAGCTAAGTATCTTCTTAGGACAGTTTGTAAACGGTCGATATGTGAGAATTCGTCTAAGTTACGTACTTAAGCGAACGTGCTTGTACTATGACACTGATTAGAGACATGGCGATTGCTTTCAAAGGAAGTGCTTCTTATTAGTGAGTTTACCTCTTGTAAGCTAAATGGCTGATTGCCATTCACGGCTCTGGACTCACGAATTCTTAGAAGATTAGATTCTATAGCGAAGCTCTAATCCTTCTAGTCGATCCGCAAACAATATGGCGTATTTGCGGGCGCTGTTGGGTCTCTCAGCACAACGATTTTGTGTTTACACTTTATTGTTGCTGGTGAGCTTAGTCGTCGTGTCTGTAGGTCAGTTTCAGTGCTAGTATGTATATGTAATGTAACAATGAACCATTAATATATTGGCGATACATTTATCATTGCAATAAACAAACATTCAGGGTTGCTTAGATCACATAGAGACTGGCAAAGATTTAAAACTACCGGCAGAAAAAAATCATAGTCTTTTTTATGTGAGTTAATTCACACTGCGATTACAGCGTGAGGCATTAATAGAGAAAATTACATACCATTGTAATAAAACTAATAATTCAAATGGCTTGTTATACGTGACAGTGATAATATAGGCAAAAATCAAATGTCGATCCGGATCTGCTTGGATGAAACAAATGTGGTTTCGCGCCATTGTATGGGACATTCTCCTTTTATGTAGTATATATATATATATATAGCCTCTTAGCACTTTCTTTGGTATTTACGTCTCATTAGCCTAGAAATAAAGTTGCTTGCAATAGCATATTATACTATTGTTCTTGCATAATATTGTTGTTATGGGTAGGCTAAAAGAACTTCTCAATATGCAACTCTTACGCGATGACACAGCCCACTTGAAGCCCACACAGGGTTAGATATAGCAGTATTTATTAACTGGCTGATGTTTGATACACCTCGTACTTTGCATTAGTGGCCTACCTACTGGAGGCGGCCGTTGTACATGCCGATTTTATTGCCACAGTTTTGATCAGAACCAGATACGTTAGCGCATTTCCCTCGGGAGGAAGCAATTCCAATGAGCCTGAAGCTTCAATAAGCTTTACTGAGGACTCAAGAGACTTTTTGCGATAGGGCACCAAGAGAGCCCAAGAAGATCTGTTCGGCCTGGTGCAGTTACAAGAAATGCCGCGGAAGTATGGTTGCGCACGTTACCATCTCATTTTCTTACTACGCTCTTCCCCGATGGCGACTCTGTACGAATTAGTGTGAGTCTGCGCCTCGGGGCTTCATTAGTTGGAGCGCATTCGTGTAGTGGGTGTCGAAAGCCTGTACCTCCTAAAGGTAACTACGGTTTTCGATGTTCTTCTCGCAGCGGAGGTCGACAGCTATTTCTTGTATTGATCAATGGCTGACGAGTGATGTTTTTCACTGGGATACAAATGCTTTTGCGGTAAAAACCATAGACCCGTAAATGGAACGTGGTGCAATAGTGTAGCGCCGCTAATATATATTTGGTATCGTTAGCCGGATGTGAACGAGACAGGTCGTACCGAACTAGCAATAAAAATTTCTGACTGCATGCATAACTTTAAAGAGCCGATGCGGCACGGAAAGCGTCCGTCGCTGTTTTTCTACTATTCTATCAACAACGGGATGTGTGCAACGGAAACGATTGCCGCTGGCAACGTGTTACCGGATTTAATTATTTCGTTGCATGTTGATGTAAAAAATTTTGTCGTAAGCATCGACACTAAAAATAACACTATATACATTCTGCTAATAATACACTCTGTACATTCTCGTGGAAAAATTGCGAAATTATGCTCTACATACTTGGAAGACGTTATATGTTTTTGATACCCAAGCATGACGCCGGTATAGGTGCGCTAACTGTTGCTAACATCGATAGTTTCCCACATACCTTTTTGAGGGACAAAACAGCTTTGGCGGCTTTACAGGAGACGACTTTATCGGAGTCGTAAGTCTAACATTCAAGGCTTCACGCTTCTCGACAGCTCGGATTGGCTTTATGCTATTTACAGGATCAACCGCTATTGTGGCGAATGGCAAGAGAACGTTGGGCTTGATCCGTAAAAATCATCAAGATCTGCTCAAGGTTTGTCGAACGGATGATCGCAAAACTAGACTATGCAAACATCGGCAACGTTTTGTCCGTAGTCACGCGTACTACTCTGTCGATGACGTTGTTCACGAAAGCCGAGGGAACTATCGTCTACTTATTATCGACGTTAAAAGGGGTAGAGAGGCCGTCGTAATGTAACGCACACCGATTAAGCCTTTAGAGATTGACCCTAAAGATAGATAAGATGGCATACTTTTCAGTAACTTCTTGAGCATGTAGATATTCTAAAGGCCACCTTAGTTTATAGTTAAATGTGATCAAGGTCGCCAAAATAGTAGTGTTGCTATAATAAGGGAAGGTGGCCACCAGAAGTGCCCTAAAGGACGTATACAGATGGCAGCATACGTCGATGGCAGAGGACGCTCTAATTATTAGCTTTGAACGTGTCTGTGTAAAGAAATTTACAGTATACATTTATTGTGTATATTCCTTCCTAAATCAAGTTGAGTTTAGCTCATTTTTAATTACTTTGTCGTTAATCACTTGGTTTTTGTTCCACAGTCAACTAATTCTGCTAACTGTTCTATGTGTAACCAGGTAAAAGTTTCACAATTTCTGTTGTGAAGTGTGACATTCCTGCGTTAAAAACATGGCAACTGGAACTGTGCACAAAAAGATTCATTTGGGCTGAACAAATGATTTGACGAAATTGGGCTGCGCCTACGCAGAAGCTGCACGACAGATGTAAACTTACAAAATAAACATCACAAATATCGGATCAAATAATTCTGAAAATTTATTTTAGGGTTTATGTGAAATGAACCTTAAAGCAGACAAAACATTCGTGCGTTAAAAAGGAGGACTATAGAAAGGTTAAATAAAGATGACGGGTCTTCTAATTGTAAGTAACGTCCTCCTGTTTTAAAGAAGTGTATCTTTGTATTCTGTTACTTCTGACATAACTAATTTAGCAATTACGTTAGTATAGATTTAACTGTTTAAAGTGACTGTATGTCTATCATGCAGCTGTTTTCGTCTATTATGATATTCCAAATAAGCTGTTTTTCAAAAAATCCAATGAAGACATGTATGCTACAATGACTGATACCTGGACGGGTGTTAGCCCCTTTAGGATCTTGGAGGGGCCAAACCCTGCCTGAAATAGCCGAGCATTTGATTTACTGAAAGGTCTTAATATTTTTAATGTCTCCGTTGTTTTAAGCGGAGGTTACTGTGACATCGTGCACAGGTATGAGCGTCCTTTCGACTGCAAAATAATTGGATATTATATAGAAATATTTCTTGAAGTGTACGTAGAAATATGTCCATACGTCAGATTTATAAACATACATCCTGTATGTTCCATCTTCGTTTGACGCGAAGGAAACACCATAGTTAATCCAAAGTTTCTAAACCCGTCGAAAACACCAAATATGGATGCGATTAGACAAAGATACTGTAAAAAAAAAAAATAAAATGCAATTTTTGAGAAGAAGGTGTCTTAAACTGTCCTTGCAGACGTTGAAAAACTGTGTAGACAATTTAAAATTAGTGAAACTGATGCCCGTTTGGAAGTTCACAAAGTGCTAGATTTGTATAAACGCAAAATGTTGGGCCTGTCTTATAATTCACAATGAAACGCTTCGAGAGTCTCTCTAGAGGGACAAAAATAATGAGAATGGATATTATCGATAAAAAAAAATTTAGATTAATGTTTACGCTTTTAATAATACAGATGGCCTCTTTTTCGGTTATGAGACGGAAACGCCACTCTACCGTGGCCATATTATTTTTATCTCCATCTTAAAGGGGTGTGTAATAAATGAATAACTTCATTCTTTACGAAAACTTACTCATTTTTTTAAGAAAAGATTAAGTATTCTTTGAAGGATACACTTTATTGTTAGACAGTAGACATACAAGTGAGAAAAACAATACACCCGATATACTCTTTTCAGTTAGAAGCAAAAAAATTGGACAAATGCTGACCACAGATAGACACAAACCCTTAGGACGCTCAAGTCCATCAGTGTTTTTCCTTTCACCTTCGGCTTGCGAAGAAAGCGAATGTACTTCGTATATTACAGCCATTCGTCGAAACGCTTTATGTTTTTTTAATTATAGAACAACACAAAAAGTCAAGTTTGTAGTTGGCCGCCCCTATAAAGAAAGCATACACCTCTGCTTATAATATCTTCAACTTTTACGATAGCTTATTACTTTCGTTTTGCTTGGCGTAAGCTGTAATGCGTAATTGTATATTTTTGTCTCCTGGCATTAACGCTAGCGCTAACACGTTATGGCTGTTCTGAAGTTAGTAAGCATATTCAAGCTATGTTGAATGCGTAAAAAAATTTTGATAAATTTGTAAAAAATTAAGTGAGTTGTTTCACTCTTTATTGGCTTGGAACAAAAGTACTTTCCGCTTGTATTTAACGTTTCTTTATCTTTTAGCTTTCTGTTTCCTTCCACATGGTTCTCTCTCTTTCGTAAATCCATTGTAATTTAATTCTGCAATAAGCGTAATTTTAGGCTTCAAGGATAAACGTCTTAAGCGAAAAAGGTGCATTTTCGACATCTACCCTGTTTCACTTTTGGCCTAGACCAAACACCTGCCAACATAGCATGTGATGATTGCGCCGTACACAGTGACAATTCTCTAACTAAGAAGACCGCTTAAAACTTGTTTGCGAAGATCATGAATGGCATCTTGTAACTAGAGGTTCGGTCAGCCATTTAAGACCCATGAGGACCGACTAAGGGAACTTTGAAGACAACTGGTAAGGAATTCGCGATCGACAGGCACTTTATCGAACTTGCTAGATAAAAATAGGTCAATGAGCTGAGTGAGCACTACAAAGAAACACGGACTTCCATTGCGTCTCAGCATTAGTTGGCTCCGACCAACACGCAACCACGATGATAAATTCATTATCACTGGAAAGTGGTGTTCCCTTGACCATTTGAAACAGAAGAACGAATAAATAGCGTTGAAAGAAACGCCTAAGCCGAGAGTTAAACTAGATATCCATTTTAAAAGAACGATGATTTGCGCTTGATGAAACAGTACGGGCCTTATACCCGAAGTAATGCTTGCAAAAAACACTAGTCAACAAGGTCTGCGTATGCCCAAGGAAAATCAAGTGAATGAGGCTATCCTACAGAAGTGACCGGATAGGCGAGGCCAGATAATCCATATCTATGGCAATGCCAAGCCACACATGGTACAGACTGTAAAAATCGCCCAGCAAGAACCTGAGTAGAACCTTTTTTAATCAGCGCAGAGGAAAATTATTAACCGTACATTTTACGGTAAACAAGATGTCAAATCGACAAGTATTTCAAGACTAGATTTAAAAATTTCCGAATTGGCCAAGAGAAGGAAGAAGGTCATTGGAAATGACGGCGAATACACCATAAATTGATTTGTTGCCCTAATATGAATAAAAGGCTGCATGTCTTTGTTCAGAGCTAAACGTTGAAACCTGTTAGATATCAATTTAATAATACGCAAGTTTAGCCCTTCATAAAACTTACACATGCTTTTTTGCTGCCGCAGCTAACCGTAAAAGTGGAAGCACGTGTGAACATACAAGATGCCTATGACATGTACTCGTCTATGTCGTAGAAGATGGGTTACATCATGTCAGCCGTGGCCAGAAACGCTCTTATCTGTATGTCGATGGCACCTACACAAATGCTAAATTGATTCAAACAGTGAAAGAATACCGTTTCTTGCTGAAACTGCTGATGTCAAGCAGGTACCGCTGATTAGTCCTAAACTAAGAAGTGCAGTGAGGACAACAATTATCTTAAGTGTCCCGCGTCGGAAACGTATGAGGTATCTCGATGCGACGGCTGGAATGACTGCGAAGACCAACTATTTTCCAATGAGACGATCGACTGCAGTAGAGATTCATTCAGGTGTCAATTACAAACAATCGATATTTTTGATATTCAGTGATCAGGTCGACCGCCCAAATGAGTCTGATTAATTAAGATACAGTAAATTTTACAACGCTCAACTGTGTTTCGCTTTTTATTATCTCATATTACTATATATTTCGAAAATTTCTACAGGAACTACAACAGGAGAACAAGGAAAATCATTTCACGTAGAGCATATGGCGTTGAAATAATGTAAAAATGTAACAAAAATAAAATATAATGAAAATAATGTAAAAGATCGCTTCATAAAAAGCAATTTACAGAGCTTGACTAAGGGTATCTATTCGAAAATAAAGTGCTAGGTCCAAAGGGTATATGGTGAAGTACAGTGGACAATTGCAGGTTTGTACGACGGAATTAGTAGAAACGTCAATGGCACTGTTTTCTGAAAAGGTCGCAGTTTACAAAATCCCATAGGTATTGAATGGCGCGAGAGATGAGGATGATCTCAAGCGGAACATCGAATCGTTCCAGCGTCTTCGATTATGCAGAAATAATGAATTTTCGAAGTACTCCGATTATATAAACATCGCTTTGGGTATACACATCCTGCACAGGATAATCCTTGCAGCTCGGTTTATTTTTCGGAGAAGCTCTAGTTTGGTTCAAAGCTAAAATGATATTTGAATGTGAGCGTTTACGCTGATTTCAAAATTTGCGCCAGTTGACAGAAAATTTTAGACGGCTCAAAAATATTGACAATGTATTTTTTCAGTGAGAGACACGGCACGAAGATTACGTGAAGTACATTGGTGATTATTAATATGCTCAGTCTGTTTAAATTCAATGACATTGTATTCGGTTGCAAGCGAAACGACTTAGCGTGCGCAAACGAAGACCGTACAGCATACGATCTGTGCCGTGATGGAGTTAAGCGTTACTATAAGAACTGTTGTAATGCTGACTGTTTAACAGACGAATGTAAAATGGAAGAGGTTCCTTGTATATGAACAGAGGATTCAATTGAGTGTGACGACAACGCGGATCGCCGCAATGGGTTAAACGAACGTCATTTAAGTATACGGTTGCGTCATGAACAGCGCGCAGCATAATATATCTGATCGTGCACACTTGTCTTTCTGCGTTACACTGATGTAGTTTTCATTTCCATATAAGTGGCCGGAGAGACTATGGTAGATAATTGTTAACAAATGCTCGAAGTTCTCAGCGTATTGTGTAACCGTAAATACATTTAATGGACCTTATCAGCAAGTAGAGTGCTAAAGTAGACACTTTGCCAAGAGCTTTCCGCTCAATAGGTCAAGGCTTCTATTTATCAAAAAGAGAAACATTTGTCCTACAAAACCTATGAGCCATGTGCCTAGCCACGGAACGAAACGAACCATTGATAGCTTATTACTTGTTAATTAGTACCTGTAGATAGTAAGACTCTATTCAATCTGGTGCAAAACTTATTGCATCTTCGATAACCATTAACACGTCTTCCGATACGAGTGGTCGTGTACAGTCGGTGGCATTGCAGTCAGCGCTCTAACATCTGGCCCATACACAAAGGTGTTGCGATAGTGGAAAAAGTATGCGCTGCCTTTATTACGTTGTCCTTGTTCCTTTATCTAGCTCGAGTACGGCATTACTCAGTGATTACAGTTCGGTAGAACAGAAACCGAAAAAGCGAATGCTACATATTATTAGTTCCTTTTCAATCTCAATTTAGTAAGTTTCGAGAGATCAGGACAAAATCCGTGAGCTTATTTTCCTTCCAGAGCAATGACAATTACAACCCACGCAAAAAGCAGGCTGAGATTAAATAGGATCGGATTGACGTTTTCAGTAGTTACGTCGATAGCTTCAGCATAAAACAAACATCTTTTTCAAGATCTGAATCCACAGCCTAACATCGGTATGTCAATGAATGCGATTCTAAAGCCTCGGGAAGTCTCGTATGGTCTGAGAGCATCCTTAGCATTACAGCTCAAAAAAAGTACTGCTTTGACATACGAAATTTATGTTTATCAAATCTTTTTTTTTCGTGTTTTACGTAACTCATATTTTACCGTTGTGAAAACGATTTCCCCCCGCTCTGAGAAATTCGGTTTGGTGTGTTTGTTATTAATTCTTAACGGTGAAAGAACCTATAGAAGAATCTAGTCACAAACACGTCATATTCGAGTTATATAGGATACAGATGTAGGCTTAACTCACATGTTTACTAAAAGTAGAGTACCACTTTTTGGAACAAAATGATGGCTCAATATTGGATGAGCATAGGGAATGAATTTAACATTATTAATTAACACTACAATATGAGTTGACCTTCTTAGAACAGCTAGTCGGAACAGAGTAAGCGATACTGGTGCTTTCGCTGTGTCGTCCATTGGGGCTCACTTGCCATTCGTGTAACAGTGGTAACAGGCTTTCGTTGACCGTTAAGTGCGACCTATACATTGATTGTGAATACGGATCCGATAAAAAGCATTGCGTAACGAATGGGTTCAGCTCTTCGAGTGCTTGACGGCCATCGCGTAGCAGAAAACGGGACGTGCGACGGAATCATGCAGGGTCCAAATGGCGCAGATGAAGAGCACTGTCATGAACAATGCAAGAAAAACGACTTTTTCAGGTATCGCTTTTTAGGCCAATGCCTGCCATGCTCAAGGGTTTGCAATGGGCTAGCCTGATGGATTTGACAAGAGCAAAGAAACTTGCACAATGCCTTCATCTACGACGCCGGCGTTCGATCAGCATACGGAACGTAAAGCATGACCAGTTTTCGTAATCATTCCTCCTAATGACTTCTTACATCATCCTTTCCGCTATTTGCACTGATTTACATATGGCCCAGATATAGTGTTTTTATATATGAGACTGATGTGCTGTACTTTAGAACGGGGATCGATGCCTAGAAGGCAGCGGACATTTTCGCTAACCTTTAAATCAATGGAAGCTTTTGATTAACCTTTAAAAAAATTAATTTCGCTATCATGACTCAAGCGTTTCTAGCTTTTCTTATCACGTCAGCTTGCGCGCAACTGCGATCAGTAGACGTTCAAGGGTCATGCCAACTTTTTTATGTGTTTGTTGTATAGCTAGGTTAGTACGAAGCATAATTGTCAAACTAAGATTCAATCGTTGAGGGCCTCATAGTCAAGGCTAGGTTCAGTTCCGAGAGGTTCACGCATTATGTCCTTGTTCGAAGACAGGATAATGGCTCACGTTCAACGGTAATACGTTTAATGGGCGTAACTTAAAGATGAGGGAAAACAAGCTACCGCCTGATCTTCCTCTCAAGGGTATGTTCACGTGCAAAATTGGACGTTCAATATTATATATAGATCGATACGTTTTAAAGGCAGAACATCTTAAGTAAACCTAATCGAGTATTGAAAACAGTGGTTTACATCTTTTTCATTAGTACGAGTAGGAGTAGTGAGGATATATATATATGTTATCATTACGTATGTACATCTCGTAAGTCATACAGTATCACGTACGTTGTAATTGAAAGGATTTGTATGTAATTTACTCATGTTTATTGAGTGAGCGAAGGGTCTTGATTAACTATACAATTCGCTTTGCTGTGCTTCAATAACAAACCCAGCGTGGTAATATGTTGTACTATCAGCGAGCTAAGGTTCCAAATATGAAATTGTTAATCTTGTTGTCAAGGAGCTACTCAAGACACTGTGCTGCCAAGCTTCTTTTGAGAAGCGGACACTGATGACAGATATCAGACACACGACAAAATTTCGTTACGGTGTGTAGTGTCGGCGTTGTGCAAACGTACTACAAACGTTATATAACGGACTTGTATGTCAAGGTGGCAATGAACTATCCAAATCCACCTTACGAATGGAAAGTAGAAAAATACCAACCACACGATTGCTTTATGCACTCAAGTGTCGAAGTGAACACATAATGAAGCCCGTTTCGTTCACCACAGCGCTCAATGTTGTGGCCTGCTCTCAGCATTGGTTGTAATTCGTTAACCTGTTACTGTAAACGGGTGAGCGAGCGTTCCTGCAACATTAGATCTTTTATTGTGGCATGGAGCAAAATGTCCTGGAAATTGAACCCGAGACATCATAGTATTGATGACGCAATTGTTATACGTTTATTTATATTGGCTGGTCGAACGCCATCGACATTGCGGATCCAATGAAGGCAATCAGCTGATGCCCGACGGCATCACGTGCGGGGTATTGCCGAATGCAAGGGAAGCGCCAGTACGTCACGGCTACGACCTGAAAAGAAGCTACAAATGTTTTTGTGCATCAGGATTCGTGCCGACTCCTCAGGCCGGACGCAAGACCAGCTGAAAATGTCAAATACATGATGTATCGATACTGTCGAAAGAACGTTCGAGGACTCAGGCCGCTATCCGTTCCTAGAACAAAACACAGCGTGTTTAATAACGCTGAAAGACCCGTTAATTTTAATGTACAGCCATATAACAATCATAGTAATGTTATTTGCCAATGTAATTTTCAGCTAGGGGTAAACAAATCAGCTTCGTGCACTGTAAAAGAAATCTAATGAAGCCAGTTACCTTCTACCATTTGGTCCAGTTCGAAAATTTAGCAAAGTAAATCGTGTCACTTCAATATCTGAGTTGTTTATAAATAGAACGGGACTTCACAGATTATATAAATGTATAAAGTAGGCGTTCTTAGATGGAACGTAATCGTCTCCTTGTGCTTATCGTCGAAAACGCTGTGGTAAAGACACATTGGTAAGATTAGTTACCACTGTGGAAAGACCACTAGATACTCATTAGTTCAAACATAGTATTTCGCATCACTTTCTTTTCGAACAATACCAGATTATTTGACTGTATACAGCCAGCAACGCTGGCGGTCGACCGGATAACACAGAACGTCCGTCTTGTAGATCTTTTACCGTATCTTCACTTCTGCCGGTCACTTCTGGATGGCAAATGCTGTATTCAGATCACCAATTTAAGGGCGCGTTCTCAAGCACAATAGTGAGTCATATCGATGACATTGCTTTCGTGCTGGATGTGGTTTAAGTGAAATCTATGAGCTCAGCACTATGAGACGGTGGGGGAATACAGAAAACGAATCTTTTTCATTTTTTACCACTCGTCAGCCCAAGGACAGGTGTAAGGGCAATTTCCTCTATAATAAATGTTCTGATAAACGACAAATATTTATAAGTGACAAAAAAAAAGATTTACTAAATCAAGGTGCACTAAAAAAATAATTCTAGCATATTGAAGGAAGGTCTACAATCTCCGTTCGCAAATGAAGCATTCTAAGATCTAGTATTCACGGTAACGTAAAAGCCTATGGAGCTCTAACGCTGAAGGTGACCTGCAATGCATTCACCATGGTATATCTGCATTATAAATGAACTGTATATCAACCAATCAGCTACAGTGTAGAAATACCTACTCCTTTTTTAACCGTTTTATGAATCGATAGGTTAAGCTTATTTAGCGAAAAATGGCTAGAGATCGTCTCATTTTACAGCCTGCGTTAACTTCTAACTAACGCAATCGGGCGGACCCTTCGGTAAAATAACCTCCGTACTCTGCTAGCGAATCTTGTACTTTTATACCCTATTTAGCTCCACACTGACCGATTTGTTTTAGCCGCTACGTTTCATACTCCACTTTTACGACCAAACACTTGTTCGCTTACCGCCCCTAAAAAACGCGGCAAAAATTGCGGCGTCTGCATCGTAATGCAGACGTTCTTTCGTATTTCGATTCAAATCACGAATTGGTCTTTATTTCGGTAATGAAACACACAGTCCTTGAAATCAATCAGCGAAAAGAGGTCTTCAAGTAATCGTTATTAAATTTATTAAGAAACACACATTTGTGAAGTATAGGATTTTAGCACGTCGCCGGAGAACTACAATTTGCAGTTGTAGCTCTCGATCAGCGGAAAAATGGTTTTGCAAATTTCCATTGGACGGTTTCCATATGAGTATTTATTAAAGTACGATATAAGAATTTTCTATACACTGTTCTTTGTAATTATCATCGATCCAGTTGAGCGGGAAAATTCAAATATATTTAACCGTTCTTGCCACTAGTTAGCTGACTGTATACATTGATTTTTTTCGCATCATGCTTCACACCGACAAGATGACTAAAGACCTCTTTAAATTCAGCTCTGTTGAGGACGGCCTCTATCTTCTTAATAAATGGAAATTTAACCTGGGTCACAGCTGACAGGTAAGGTTCCCTGTCGTATGCGTATAACCGGCCTCAGAAGTAACGTGTTTGTCTGCTGAAACGTGTGAAGTGGTTCAAGTTCGATGCTGTAAGTTTTCAGGACCCTTCAGAAATTCCAGTGGAAAATCCAAGCCAGTGAGTCGTCACTGTACGCCCTTCAGGGGAAGATCGAGAAATAAGTGCCTCATAACTTCAATGGTAATCTTACACTTGGATCCTACTATATACAAAATACGAAAATCTGCCCGAATGAAAAACAATTCCGGAAATTTTTCATCCTCTTTCAGTAAAAAAAAACTGCAAGTCAAGTACAACTCGTTTCGTACCAAAGCGGGCGCGGCACGATTAATAGAATTGGACGTAAATCTTAAAATGTATATTTTAGTTAAAAGATGTAATTGTTGCGTTATTCTATATCCAGGTAAACTTGCTGCGACTCGATACGGCTACATACAAAAATCCTATTTAGTCGCGTTCGTCTTTATTATGTGTTCTACGATTGAGCATTCATCAAGAGAAAGCTTTTATAAGTATGTTCGCACGTTTTAGTCATGTGCCCATTAATAACGGAAATCCAAAAATAGCCTCTGAGGAAACGTTTAGCGGCAGCCCCGGACGTAGAATTCAAAACGATTTGTATCCCGGAAAAAATCGACAGATCTCCCAGAGTTAGACGGTTGCTTTACGAGGTCATCTTTGTCAATGTTTTTTACACTTTCGTCTGTCGAATAGGCGCAGTCTATTAATATGGCTGAATTTTTTTGAAGGCCGAAATCAACCAAATAAATAGATGAAATGTAGCTGAAGTCGATTAGTTAGTTCGAAATACTTCTTCATGCTAAAACAGACGAACAGCTGTCATGCAATCTACGCAATATTCAGTGGCATGCCGCGCCGACATCGTTCAGACTAGCCTCCGTATCAGATCAGCCAACCATCTTGCACCCACAAATTTCAACAAGCCTGTGTCCTTTGATCATCTGGGCACACCTGCGCCGGTGTTCGCTTGAATCCCGTGGATAATGGCGCATGTACAGCGGCGCCAATGGTTCATGTTTCGGATGTTGAACTTTCTGTGAATGCCTTAATGGCGGAAACTGTTTCGGGCTCCGTAATCCAATCAGATTCCACGCCTCACGTCTACTGCAGGGTCGGATTAGTGAGTGCACGAGTCTTTGATCATTTAACAGGCAGATTCTGACGTACTAAGTGGATATTCATGTTGTTTTATGCCATACTAATACAGAGCCACAGCACAAACTGGCGGTAATTCATAAAGCTGACGTTAATATGCACTTGAACCGTTTATAAAGCTTTCCGTATGTAATCTTTAACCACCTTACCACTATATATGGAGATATTTTAACGGAGCTCGGGCACGAAGTATTCTGCTATATTAAACGAATCAGGAACTCGATTTGTTGACATCAGAGTTCGTAGGCGCTTTGTGTAAGTATAATAGGAAATTATAAATTTACTGCTACAATAAACAGCAAAAGATACTAGTGTTCTTCACACTGAAGTGCTAACACCTCAGGCATGGTTGCACTAATTAACTAACGTTAGGCCCATGAACTCGCCGGTAGCGAGTCGAATATAATCATGAACATTTAATGGCCATGTCTGTACCTGGCGTTAACGCTGGCGATGATAAGCGCGACCATACGGTAGGTATATTTTGGACTCAAAATAATATAATACCACCGACTCGAGCGAATGTACTATTAATAATATGTGTGCATCTAGGAGACGTTTTAGGAAGCGTCGTCTATTGACAACTAACATTTTTACAAATGTCCAAAATTGGCTAGTTGCATCTAGGCTTGGTTTTCTGTGGGTGTCTACAGGATTCGCAGGAACCTCACGGTCGTGGTAGTCATTATCGCATATTGGGTAATACCTAGGT
This sequence comes from Varroa jacobsoni, assembly GCF_002532875.2. Lineage (NCBI taxonomy): Eukaryota > Metazoa > Arthropoda > Arachnida > Mesostigmata > Varroidae > Varroa > Varroa jacobsoni. Next base: position 41,533 of record NW_019213135.1, read on the forward strand.
ATTTTTCCTTGAGTTCTCTTTTTCGTCTTAGTTCTCCGAACTTTTCCTTCGTCTTTCTTCCTCTATTTGTAAAGCGCAAGTTATTTTTAGGCGACTTTTTTTTTACCTCTAAGCGAAAGGGATAAGGTTGGCCGCTTCTGTGACGGCATGTTCCGCATAATGAAACCATTCTTTTGTTGTCAGCAATACTCTTTGGATATGGGTGCCGCTGTAGATAGATTTTATTTTGTCACCTAGTTAAGATGAAGCTCTGACTTCCACGTGCTCATAAACTTTGGTCGCCTTTCTTTTATTTTACCGAAATTCGTCTACAAGTTCTGGAATCGCTTTACTACACAGCTTTGCACAGTAAATTCATTCAAGTAAACCCTAAACCGATCTAAGCTCTTGACTGAATGAATAGGACTAAATAAGGACATAAGAGTTTTTGTCAATTTCACATGGCAGACAGATGGCCTTAAACCGTTGTCTGGCCAATAACTACTAGATTTTACCAGATGTTCAGTCGACTAAAACATATTGAAAGCAGACGAGTTTGTAACCTAAATGGATGGGTCTATGTTGCAAGTTTGTCTTCACACAGACATGTTAATAAACTTACTACAGTTTAGGTGTGCAATATTCAAGTTAAACAAGAAGCTCTAAGACTTGGTACATGAATAGGTATTCGACTATTGTAATAGGTTGGAAGCTAATAAATGGAGGTTCTATCACTTCACTAAAAACATAGCGTCTCCCTAGATTTCTCACAGAAAATAATTTTAATATGTATTTGCCGTCACTCGCTAGGACCTCCTCCCATCTCCCAAGCATCTATTTGATGTCGCCAGAAATGCTCAGGCCTGACATCCAGTTAACGTAAGATCTGGAGGATATGGTACACACTAAGGAACCTCTTGCTTGAGCTTTGGTAAGGCTGCTTTAGCGATTATTGCTCTGTCTAGTCTGGCATTGAAGTGGAAAGGGATATACTTTGTTTTAATGATTGGATTTTTTTCCTGCGCAAGAGGCACATACACTTGACGCAACCGAGCCATAAACAGATGCTTGATGAGCGCTCCGTCTTTTTGCAAGCACTTTTCGGGATACAGGACCCTTTCATTCCTAGGAAAGGCAGACGATGGTATTTTTAAAGGAAAACTTGCCTTAACTCTAGACTGAGACATATCTTCCGCAGCCATCCATTTCCTGCTCTCTTTCGCATCGACCTAAGGAAACCACTTCCCGTTATCTGTGTAAACTCTGTATTACAAACTGTCATTGCAGCTGCGTGTTGTCCGCTGTCGGGCGAGATGCTCAGAGACGATGAAAAGCTGTGTCTCCTTGTGCTTTTCTATCAGCTTATAGAACATCCCGACCCCTTATTCTTGAACAAATGCCATAAATTTAACACATCTACCGATACTTATATGACTACAGTTCATCTTCTCGGCCAATGCACGAGTTGTTTTCGGGCTATCTTTCCTCAAAAGTACTTTTGGACGGTCCTCATCGACCTCGAATGGCCGACCAAGATGGTGGCGCTCTTCAGTTTCAAGATACCAGTTTTGAACTTCGCGAACCATTGTTGAGTATATCTCTATGACATATAGTCCATACAGGACACAGCACCAATGTCCATCCCACATTCGTTCCATAGCTTTTTGAAACACAAGCAAAGTTCCAGCTAGTGCATGCTTAATTAACAACAGGCCCATGAGGTAAGATATCACTTTTGGTTAGTACGTAGACAATCGAGCATAAAAAAGGACGTTCTAAATAAATATAATCAAAGGCGCATTTCAGATTGTTGTGCCCAACGTGTGTGTGCCGCCAGACATGCTTACTCGTTTAGTTAAACGTTTGAGGAAGGAACTATGTTATGGACATGTTGTTCGAGTGGCCTACCTTGATACAGTGACTGGGAGTATACGTTTCGTATCACGCACGTCTAAACGCTTTCTGCAAAAAGTTACACTATTTATTGTCTTCCTTTTCATTAATCTAGGTTTGGAATAACACCTATGAAATGTCGTATCATTGCTTTTATCCTTCAGGCACTAAAGTTATAGACTTAACTATGAACAGGAAATGAAAACGAACCTTCAGACCAGATGTTATCTTAACGGTAAGGCGGCTGATAAGAATCGAAATCAAAAGGCTCACACGGACTGATGAATAGCTTTAACGGTAACGTGGCAAAGAAATACGTGACACATATCCTTAGATGTTAGGTACCAGAGGTGACTTGTCATATGAGTATAGATCAGTTAGTTTTTCTTTTATCTCAACTCTTGTCTTGAGCTGTGTCAAGGGAACTTTATTATGTTAAGCCTAATGTATCGAACGTATAAAAACAGAACGGCAACATTGTTCCTACTGCGTAATAACTGTTGTTGCTTTACATCTATGTATAGCTTTCAAATTGTATTGTACCATTTCTGCGACCTGTTTATCTTCACCTGATTTTTCCATGTATGATTGAAGGCCTTTAGGTAAACATTGAGGCCACATGGGTGCGATGGCATGCGAAAGGATTAAGTGTAATGAAGGTGACAGGACAGCGTTTAATTAGTTGGCGTACACACAGTCTACACTGAATTAAAACATGTGAGAAGGTGACTGCTTTTGTAGAAAATTAACTTTTTTTCGCCAGTATCCTTTCGTAGTCGATGGCATTGAGCAATGAAAACAAACCAGCTCTCTCTTAGCTGCCAATATGTTTTGTCCTGCCGTTCCCATTCCCTGTAGTCTATTCTAGGCTGTCGATCTCGATATACTGACATACTTGATCGCCACTCGGGCAACGGCGAAATCCTATGAGCGCAGTGGACTGCAGTGAGCTGACTTGGAACGCTTACTTCAGAGCGACGGCTGCGAATACAGGGCAACACTTATCTTTACTTTTCTCTCTCTTCCGGCAGCCCAGTAGCGCTAACTCATTGCGGCTCGATCTGCAGGCAGGCTATCCCAGGCAAGAAGCAATTGGACTGGAGCGCGGGCCCTATCTCCGGTATCAGTCTTCAGCGACGACCAGCCGGCGGAGTGAGAGTGCGATTGCTTGCGTGATCTGCGTAATTAGGGTAGATGGCCGTTTCCCAGAGTTAGCGCTGTCTGTTCGACTCCTTTAAGCCGCCCTGTCCTAGTCCCCCGTTAGACCAGCCTCTGCTCTTTCATTCGATTGCCTTGCTCCTTTTTGGACCCATAACGTATTGGCTGCATCTTTCTGCTCCGAGGCTTCTCAGTTCTCAAAAGCTCCATACGCCCTGCTCCCCGTCGCGCAATCATTCCCTCTCTTCAACTTCATGTGAGCCATGCGCGCTAGCACAGGACATTGGCAGCTTCCTTCTATGTTGGTGGTGGTCATGCTAGCCAACGTGGTTGTGGCACTCACACTGCTATGGTTCTAGCTGCAACAATAGCAATAATTTCAGACAGCATAGACTAATTGTCGTTCCTTCTCGTGGGGGAACCGCCTTCAACAATACCATTATGTCGAAGCATAGCTACTTGAAAAGAACAGGGCTGAATTGCGTTCAAATATTCGGCTTTATTTGAAAGCGAAAGACTCAACCTGCCTACCCAGCACCGCGACAACCGGCAAGTCGAACGCTGGTAAAGAAAAGCGTTCATACGGGGTGCAGAATGCCGCGCTACTAATTTAAAACACAACAATCATTTGTAGACGTTATATTTTGTATACTATTGTACTTTCAGGCCGAGAAACCCTGGAGCCAAGTATGATAATTGTGTATATGTTGACTGGAAGGAGTATGCATGTTTGCGATATAGAAATACAGAAGTCAATTTAAAAACATACGCAACATAAGACACGCATGGGAACCTCTGGGGTTCAGGCGGTCATTGTTAATTACCAGTGTTGGCACGTAATAATGAAGGACACCGTTTCGCTAGCTTAAGAGCACTGCATTGAATACAATATCATTTTCTAGGCTCACGCACATATACAAGATGTGTGTTTTCAGCATCGTAAAGCCCTTTGAGTCTCACATAGCGACCTGAGCAGATGTTCTAGAGAACAGGGAATCGGATTTTCTTTTCATAGTATTCCGGTCCTAGCGTTTTCAACGAGAACAGCTACTTCGCCCTATTGATTTAACTGAGTTTCACAAATAATCATAGTGACAACTATTGCGTCTATGGGAATTAAGCTTATCTTGAGTCGCACATAGAGACTATCTCAGCCTGTAAACAGTCAGTGCCTACTTAGCTGTTTCTCTGCTTTATGCTGCTATTCTAGTGTCGAGAGCTATACTTTAATCTGTGGACTATAATTTATAAACCGGACTAGATGACGACTCACAATGATAGACGTCAAACTGGCTAGAATCAATTGTGTGGGGCCAACTGGGATCCCCGTAGAGCTTACAACTGCGTCCGATCCCACACCCGCACATCTTAACTCGTTGTACAATCCTGTTGCTACTTCGGTGGGATCACCTAATTTTGCGTAAAGGAACGCTGGATACATGCAGAAAAAGGAGGTGAAATACTTTCGGCTAGCGTCTATGGATGCGTCTATTTTCGTCTATTCTATGGATTTGTCTATGGTCTCGCTGCATGCTGTCAGACAACAACAACAACGGGACCAGAAATATCTTGCACATCGCACTTCCTTTGAAAGGGTGCGATGACTCTTAACTCACTGTTTTCTAGCGGGCGCCCCTGGATTCTAGCACTTCCTTCAACTGCCGTTTGAGAAGAGAAACATGAGCTCGTGTAACGCAGAACTAAATCACCTGGAGTAAACGACTTGCATATACAGGCGGCTGCCAAAGGTAGATTATTTTCTTCTTAATCACTAGAGGCTCGCTTATTGCGTTTCCAATGAGACCTATATGCGCATGCGCTCATTCTGAAAACCTCGTTCGCTTTCAATTCAGTGTAAATCCGATGTATTTTCGCGCTGATTTGTCGGTTTCATAGCATATCGGTATCATTACCCTACAAGCAGAAATTGTCTGTTGGCAATCTATCTCTTGACTGTCCATATATTGTTGAAACAATTGTTGATTGTCAGGTTACGTCACAAGTGCATACGTCACACAAGTATATCCTTTTACAGGCCACATAGGGCAATCAAAATTATTCAGTCCTGTTGTAAAGCGAACGATTTGCAACAGCCAGAAACGACGCCGACTTCAAAAATCAATATTAGCTCTAAACCATGTCCCTCTATAAACATTGGACTGCTGAGAATAATATAGTGGGCCTGTTCTCTTTGACAGGAATTTCGCAGTCCCTTTGAGAAACCATGAGAAAGTTGGGTTATGGTACACTCTGGCTTATCTCAAGTGGGGTGATTCAATTGCAAAGTAATTTCCGGAGTCCAAGGACCACTGCCTCTGTAGAGTTCACCAGCTGTCATGACATTGGCAAAAACCTTTTAAATATCGAGTTTATACTGTGTATGTTGTAAAAAACCCGTTTTCCACCTAATAAATGGTAGAAAATAGATGGGCCTATGAGAAATGCAGAAAAGCCAAGCGTCGTGTTTAGCAACAATACTACTGCCGACTCGATATTTAAAATGCGGCTAAAATTTTGCCATTGGATAGCCGACGAAGTATTCATGTGGGTTATTATATGGGATAGATCAGTACTTTCTGTTCGAATGTCGTGCTATGAAGAACCAAAAGTCACCATTTTGAACTCTAATTTCGTGTTCTCTAAAGCTATACCATTAGAAGACAACCGATTTTACAAAAGTGAAGACGTTACACTGTAAAGTGATTTGGAGTCCGTATCCAATAAGCTATTTCAGAGACTGGAAAAACAGAAAACACAATCACATACTCAGCCAATGTTTTATTAAAGAATCATAATAAGAATAGGAATAATAATTGCGTCTAAATGCTAAAATTGCTCTGATTGTCTTTTTTTTTCCAGACAATCATTAGTGCTCTATAAAACCAACCGCTCTAGGTTGATGGTACGGCCATAGCAGCCCATCTTTTTTTTTTGGGGGGGGGGGGATATGACACAGGAAGTTTTTATTTTTTTCTACAAGGTTGTAGGCACCCTTAGGCCTGAGGGCAAATGGTTCTTTGAGAAACACGCCGTTCTTCTCTCTCGTTCCAGCTGGTGTTCTCGACTGTCGCATTAAATTAGTTGTGTTTTATATAGTGTTATCCTTTTCTAGTGTATCCACAGAGATAGATGAAGACCTCCTTGATTGCTCGGGGTGGAGCGATAAACAGGCAGTAGATTATTGTTTTTACTGCAGGAAACATTTTTTGACCAGACACACAAACCTCTACAATGAAAGACTGGGTTGGAGGCACCGTAGGTAAACATTTCGTGTTACAAAATTGATTGCGTATTTGCTGTAATCCCGAGTAGCTGTTGGCGCTGAGGTTTCTATTTTTTTATTGACAGTAATATTTGTTAAGAAAGTACAAGCTGAGGAAAAAGGGACCATAGAGGTAATCTGCACAGCTTACCTCGAAATAGTATACCTTACCAAAAACTTGCCCTTTATGGCTAAATGAATGACCGAAACGTTCAGTTCCAAACGACAAGCGAGAAAACAGTGCCCACTTCAGGACTGAAATAAAATGGTGTCGATATCGTTCGCTTTGTTTACTACGACGATCGTGAATAACTTGTTGGAATGGACTTCAGAACTGTTGAAATTTTTATCCGCGCCGGAAAATTCAAATCGCGCATGTAAAAACGAATAAGGGGTGAAACTATGACATATTAGAACCTTTTCGGTGCAATCAATAAGCAAGCGATGGTTGGCCAATGTTGCGGGCCGCAGGCAAAAGGAGTTAACCACAGCACTAAACAGCGTTATGTCATAAAATCTGGAGTCGTTGTTATTCTTTTGGAAATGGGCCAGCTTGCTGAAGGAGCTTTAATACTACGGTAAAAAAACGGTGCGTAACGGGCATGTTGGAATTTACATGCTTTGCCTGATTAACTGTCAAAAGTTGAGCGGCTCCATCGACGAAGGCCTGAGCTCTGCTTCTACTTAGCCACGTACCTGCCATCTCTCGATCTTAAGCTCATCTGAAAAGAAGACACTTGGTCTGCACTTTTAGTCGCTACTAGCAGGATCGCGGGAAGGGGTCATCGGCGAGCTTAAAAGTAGCTTCATTTTCTGATGTCATCTTGCTACTAGACCGAGCTGCCGGGACCTTATTGGAATTCCACTTTTCAGCTCGGCGTTGATGCCACTAGTCGAATTAGCACGATTGGGTAGCCCAGCAGGGCAAATACCCGATTAGGTGTCACGGAAAGCTGGTGGGGGCTTGCGGAACGCATGAACTGGGGAAGCAACGCTGGGCAGATGCTGTAGTGACCGGAGTCACTGCAGGCTGCTTAGCGAGCTAGCCAGTGTAGTAACGTGCAAGCGAGCCCTTGCCACTTGGGCTCGTATTGAACGGCTTGCGTTTCAGACCGAGTTCCTCCAGCCAAGGAAGCAGATTTCTGACTAGGCGGTAGCAGTCGTGAAGGTGGGTGGTAGAAGCTGCTAGGTGTGCTAGGGGGGCAGCTCCAAGCGCCGAAATAAGAGGGAACGAAGTGGAAATTGGACGCAGCGCACCGGACGGGATGGGGGTATTCTCAATTAATATGCAAATTCAGTGTATTTATGCCCAACCATACGTCGGAACAAGGTGCTTAACGCTTCGCCAGTGTATAGCGCGTATACAGACTACACAAGCTTCCTACAGAGAGCGCGCGGCAGCCGAACACCGACCCGATGCGCGTTCGATATCCCCTCTTTTACCTGTCTCTCCTCTGCCCTCTTCTCCAGCACCGAAGTTGCCTTCATCTTTTCTCGTCCAAGAACAAGAACTGCTGAGCGTTCTGCCACTGGCAACAGAGCCCGATACGTAAGAAAGGGCCTGCAGAGCTAAAGGGATGGGGATCCGGGAATCGCAACTAGAATCACTGGCGCGCCTGTCTCAGGTAGCTTGTGTCATGGTCCCCCACTGAGAGGCAGAGGAGAAAGGGTCCGACAGAATTAGCAGCCGAAGGTTGGATCGGCGAAGAACAGCATTAGTAGCAGTGATGACGACTCTGCAGCCGCCGGAAACCCGAGTTCAGTCTAGTCAATGCGATACGCCCACCCCATTCCTTCTTGCACACTCTCTAGAACTTTCTGCTTAAGCTAAAAGCTTGTCTCAAGCTTTGCTCTCCAGCTGAGGGAAGATAGGAGCCATATTTGCTGGCCGCTGGTACTGCTAGAGCCAAAACAATACACATGTTCCGTTAAAATAGGGGGCCAGCTTAAATTTAAACCCAGTTTCGCCCTTTGCCAGTTTTCTTTACTTTGTAATCATTTAACAGTGGTAAAAATCCACCTAGATGCAGTTGGTCGATGTATTTCTTCGTAGAGGACAACGATGGAACGGATCTTTTATAGAAAATTTTTACAATAACATTTGTACAGCATTTGAGGTGAACGTCACAGGGAGCTTATTTCATTAGTGCTAAAAAAAAAGGCACCTCACAGCAACGTTGCATGTACATCAGTTCACTGATCGTGCATTTGACTTATTTACCTAGGGAGCATTTAGGACGAAAGATCTGATGACTAAGTACATACAGCTGTATGTATTGCTTAAAGGAAAAAATGTTAATCGATATCTTCCTGTTTTTGGCTTGATGCACCTTGTGCATTGTTTTGAAGATTATATTCATAATAGCGAAGTCAGTGTGAGGTGATTTAGATAAATAACGCCATCGGCTTCGTTTCGCGGTTTCCAGTCATTGTGATTCATTTCTGTAGAACGGATTCAGCTGCATGAATCGTGCTGTCTATGCTGAGTCCTTGACGTCCTTCCTTCCTGAGAATCTATTTCATCCCCACACAGAGAGGCAACATGGAACCCTCGAAAACCTGTTTCGAAACAATTACGACTCTTTGTAAATCTAGAAATAGCTTCGTTTGTTTTTTGGTGCATGGAAGCACGGCTAGAACGTGTATATCATCACGTACAATGATTTACCCGTAATAATTTACGCCTGCGTCACGCTATACAAATACAACGCTTTCTATCATATATGTAGCTTGCACGTGTTACAAATTCGTCTGTTTTCATTGTAAATGATTTAACAGTGATGTCATTAAGACGTCTTCTCACATCGCTTCTTCAATGATATTATCTACATTGTCTGATGCATGTACGTATCCTGATAGGATGGTTCCGCCAAATGATTTATCAGGTATCTATCTAATGTTTGCTTACACGTAGAGCAGCTTGACGGCAACTCGAGGGTTCCAAAAAAAAGTCGAAGTTGGATTAAGCTCATCCGAAGTTTACTGAATGAATAAAGTGAACTCAAAAAACACGGTTTGATACGAGCTCCAGGAGGTCCGGTTTCCACGTCCGGTTCGTTACTCGAAAGAAATTTATTCGAGAAGATGCTTACTTTTTCTTCCATAGGTGCTATAGAAGAAATTGCTTGCCGGTCTACAGTATTGCATTCTATGTATATATATTGAACGACTTGCGTGTTTCATGTCATTGTTGATCACGTTCTTCTATTGCTGGATGAGTGAGCTTCAGCTTTGTTCTATTCAAAGCGATATTTCCCGTTAGAATGAAGCGCCAAAATAAAAACCCCATTCAGGGCCTCAGCATTAGGCAACAATTTTCTGTAGCTACGACGATTCCAGCAACAATGTATTAAAATAGCACAAGTATGAAGTTTTCTCCGTCTTCAAGTTTGCATGTCGCCTGCTATGTTAAAATGATTGGCCGCGACAAAAGAGCCAAAAATAATTGTGTGTATAACTACCGATAATACGGCATGCGGAAGGCAGTGGCCGAAACGTTGCTCGCACTGCTCGTAGGATAATGACTGTTATAACTATAGCTGGCCTGACAGGCCCTTTGAATCAGGAGAGGGTTATGCCTCCAAGGCAGGTTTCTATTAAGATAACTCGCCAGCTAAGCTGAGCTGTTCGACAGCCTTTCCAGTATGACATAGCTAGTCTTTACCGCCGCCGTTACGACCGTCGTAGTTTCTCTTTCAAGGGTTAGACAAGTTGAGATGAAAGATATAGCCTCAAGCTTGTTTCGCCTGCTTTGCTAGTTCAAATTTTGCATGTCCAACATCTCGATGTAGAAATAATCTGCCCTTGCAACGGCTAGATACAGATGCGTCCGATACACAACGAAATATGCGTATCTATTATGTGTATATATATATATATATATATATATATATATATATATATATATATATCGCGTACACAAGGTTTTGATTCAATCGCTTAAGATTGTTACCAATATTTCATCGTCATCGCATTTTGAAGACCGCTGCTTGCCAAAAGTCTGTTTTAATTAACGTCGCTAATGTTTTTTTTTTTTTAGTGAAACAAGCTAGATGTAGGGTTTTATACCACAATCGTATATTAATCTTCAATTTATCCAAACTTTCATTCATGTCTGTTAAGTATCAGGCTGAAAGCATAGAAGAAGAAGCCCGATATGACTGACACATACCTAATTTGAATGAGTGATAAAAAGACGCTCAGGTGTCCATTCAAAATTGGCCGCATCACAAAGAGACGTTGTCTTTACAACCTCTAGTTATCACATCAGGATAGGACAGATTTCAGATTACACGAGCTTAATATTATTAGAACTTTCAGTAACAGATACAAAAAACCTAATCTCATATGTAAAATAGATGTTATCTTGCTGCATTTTTTGTTTTTGTTTTCGATTTGTACTCTTTAGTCTGAAATCGTTCGCACAAATACCATCGCTTGGACTTTCAAGAGGCGAACCGCAGTGAAGCATAAAATAAAAAATTGAGGCAATTTACGAATACGACTTTCTTCTTGAAGTTACAGCAGCGAAGACAGGTCGGCGAAGAAACCTTGTATTCGGCGAAAGATACACTGTTGCCATCGGTTTCAAAGAAATCTGAACGAAATTTACAACTCGAAAAGCCATCCCGTACAAGACCCGGCGGGCCAGAAACAAACCCATCCGACAGATGTTTGCACATAGACTGAAATGAAGCCCATAATTGTCCAACTCGGTCGACCTGGTAAGGTACGAAGTTGGACAAATGCCCCATGAATTGAGCGAGCATATACGTTGCGTCTCTTTGTTCTTAAGAGGCAACACTGGCCCATCCTGTGACTTGTGGTGAAAAATTGATCTTTTAAGATAGATAGTCGCCGATATGCACATTAGTGCGTGTCTGATGGGCAGCACCCTAAAGCAAACCTGCGATCATAATAATTTATGGGTTTGTTTTGTGATATAATGGAGGTGTTATTCGTTACCGATTTTTTTTTTCTTTTTTTTTTTTTTTTATTAATAAAGGCTAGAGTGCGCTTTGAGGATTTAAAGATGATAACCAAGATCCGGACAAAGTTGCCAAAATCAGTGAACAGAGGTAAACCATTTCTAGGATATGATAATTCCAAACCGCGAGGGTCACGGTAACAAAATGCAAAAGTTACACTCGGGAGCTTTCTGTCATCCATTGTTCTCATCTGCCATTACTCAACTGTCTTCAACTTCTTAATGCAAAAAGCGTTCAAACCCCCAACATAACGTTGAAACCGTTTTTCGAGGCTTTATATAGACCTTCTCGCCCTAGATATCTACAGTCATCAACGGGGTAAATAACCTACCTTTCAGACAGCAGTGGGTCATAGAAAATAATCGTACATACCCTTCAGGTAAACTAGGAGAACCATGCATAATAAATGAGAATTTATCTCGCATTTTCACACTCATAAAAATACAAATAGTAGCAAGCCGTATAATATGAAAATGACTGCATTTCAAACGCTATTCAAAGATCTTTGATGAAGTTCTCGGTCCTTCATCGTTTTATTTACATTTTAAGTTATTATGATAACACAAAAATTATACGCCCTCTAGGCTCGACCGGTACCGAGTATTATTGATGCTGTTTGTGTCTCACTTGGGTCGAAAAATGCCATACTGCACACGTGTATTCAACTTTTGACAGAGTTCGCCCGCATCTGATATTGACCCAATAGACTTTGAAAAAGCAAATTTCTATATGAAGATATTTATACATTCGCCGTGACATAGCACCCCGCCGGCGACGGGTAACTGTAATTGATACGTTCTAGGTATAAATGTGGAGGTAGTTGTTGGGGTTAAAAAGAGGGAATTACCTTTAATAGTTTTTGTTAATACTAGCAACAGTGTACACAGGTAACTTTGCTTTCAGTTTAGTATTAATTGCAATAGCGTTCACCGGCGTTTTTAATGACAAATATCTTATTATTTATATAGACATAAATTTAAATTTTACGAACTTACTTTATATTGAGCTATACGTAATGATATTATACACATTTCTAAAGGAATACATCACGACGACTCTTCAGTTCACTTTATCTCTAGACGTACCTTTTAGGCGTTTCTTTAGAAAGTGCCAACGAACAATATGATGGTATAAAATGGTAAAACATCCTGCAAAACAATGTATCAGCTATAGGTGAACGACGTGTGTTCATCTGATTTCGAGATCAGCATTCATTATGCGTTAATGATCACGCACCCCCTTCCGGTTTAACACGTGCATTCGTCTCACGCAAGTATATTCTTCAAATTCTGCTTGCGCACGCCAACGCACGCATTCAGTTGTTATAAATGAAATCCCTACCACTAAAGTAATCGCCAGTGAACTCATCCACCTGACCTTTCACTTTTCCGTCACTCACTCTCTCTCTCTCTCTCTCTCTCTCTCTCTCTATATATATATATATATATATATTCTCTAGGAAGCAGTAGATATATATGTCTGCTGCTTCTTAGAGAACTGAAACAGAGCGACGCAGCAGTTTTGTGCTAATAAACCGCCACGTCGCTCTTCGGAAGCAGGACAGAGCTCCAAGGGGGTTACTGGTAGGGCGCGAGCGCCCCCCTTAAACGGCCTTCCTTTCTTGTCTCACTTCGCCTTGTATAATCGTGGACCACGAGAAGAGGCAAAGGGACCTTCAACTGTCGGAACGTGGGGGGTATTGGTTAGTCGGTTGGTTGAAAAAGAGGAAACTGTGCTCGTTATCCCGCAGCCAAAGTGCCGCGTCATCAGTGCGGAGTCAAGATGATATCCGGAGCGGTGGCAAATGAACGGCAAGTCTAGGGCTGCTATGCGGTGGCCGGTGGCTGGTGGCTGATGGCACCATGCGACTACTGCGGCTACCGTCGAGGTGAACTTTGAAGGTGTAATGAGGAAAACCTTTCTTGATTCTTCAAACAATCTTCTTCTTCTTCTTCTTCTTCTTCTTGACCCTGTCGCTGCCGTCGTGATTCGATCAGGCAATCACCCAAGGAGGCAGCGGCCATCTAACAAAGCAGCTCTAGGACCCCCATGGGCACTCGGTTGGCCGCGTAGCGTCTCTCCACAGGTTTCCAGTACCAGTGGCCGATTGCTTGCCAGTGTCTACCGTGCCATATGTCCGTCGAGTTTTCCATCCTGCAGCAAGATGAATCCTCTCACCTTCGCGAAATAGGGCTCGGTTAAAGTTAATGGGCGGTATCGTTATAGGAAGAGCTTCCGGGCTAGCATCTTGCTTGAAACCATCCCAAACGGTAATGGTTCCTGCATTTCAAGAAGAAAATGGACGGTACGTTACTTAGTTAGCATGCAAAGTGTTACATCATATAGGTGGCGAAGCATCGATTCAGATGCATAAACTATCTGCCACGTTGGAAATAAATAGCTAATCCTAACTTATAAGCGACATATCATAGACAATCGCAAGTAAACCTTCCACTCGTAGTTCTTGTTTGTCTGACAAAGGATCTGTCACACTCTGATACGCTCATTTTAACAAAAATAGAAATATTATGCTTGCTATTCATTCAGTAAACGCCAATGCGTCAATTATAAGTAGTGAATGTAGGTTTCAAGCATCAAAAATCATCTGAGGGGTGGGACCATTTCGTACATAAAGCCTTAGAAAGAACTAATACTTGTCGCGTATGATAGTATTGCATATATTCTGGCAAGCAGACGTCAAAAAGCCGCTTCAAAAGTATGTTTGCGTGTAAAGAAACTATATGTTACCGACAACCGGAAAATGGCAACTGGCGCTCAAATTCCGGCGCTAGCGTATGGAAATCCTGCCACCGAATGTTTACCGAATATTATTCATATGATATCAACATAGTGTGTTGAATAATAAATACGAGATCGAATTAAGTTAGGCCAAACGAAAGTTACTGAAGGGAAGCTTAGTCCAGACGGATAGATCACTTGCCATTGCCCCCAATGTTCATTTCGCAAAAGCGTGTATAATGCCGGCCACTGAAGGGAGGCTAGATATATGTCAGATCATGTATTTGTAGTATCTTCTACCTGAATCACGGCGAGAAGTAGAGTGATGATTCCAATTATTCTACCACAAGCGTCCAAACTGCTACGACTCCACCTGCGCTTGTCAAATTTCTCCTTCGTATCTCACAAACAAACACTATCATCCCCATGCCCCCTCACAGACCTTCTTGTCTTCATAGTAATCTCCACACAAGAACTCAAAATGAAGGACTCACGTCAATACACATGAATTGAAGGAAAGGGGATGGATTCGCACACCAGTGGCGAGTACATCATTTCGAATAGTTTTAAAGGGCAGACACAGCTAACCCATGAGACGTAGGGCGAAAAAGATCAGGGCCATATCGAGATTGTAGGGGAGCGGTGCAGGAACTTGGCACTCGTCCTGCCTAAAAATAGTGTCCATTCATCGACATGGCTTGATGATGTTGGTCGATCTCTCACAGAAATATTGGCTGTAAACATATAGGCTTTACCTAGGCGACTGCTTTCAGAACAGAGAAGTCGAGATAGGGAGTGCGAAATAACGAAAGTGAGAGAGGACGAGCGCGATGTGTGCAGCGACGGTATTGCTGCCATCATGAATATAATCATCGTCATCATCGGTGCCACTCTCTCTTCGCGCAGGGGCAGCAGCCGAGTTTGGGGGGCGCATCTCCGCATGAAGAAGCCGGCTCGATGTTCGGCTACCAACTGTTGGCGGATGGCAATAGGGGAAGCGCGAGCGCAACCACGAGTCGCATTTCACTCGCACTTGTTCGCTGTGTACCTCACCGTACATTTATTGTAGCCTAACATTCTACGGAGATCGCGGCAGCAGCGATGGCGACGGCAGCGGACAGGCAGGTGAGAGAGCGCCGGATCTGAGCGGCGGTTGAAGTTGAAGCACTTCGACCGACCAGCGAGCCAGGCCAACCACGGTTCGTGAGGGAAGCTGCTTGAAATATGCTTTCTGTACTATGAGTTTTCACTCCTCCTGATTCTCTGCGTGAGTCCGTGCGTGGGTGCGCTAATCGTGCACGCATCTCTCTGTTAAATGCAGTAGTAGCGGCTGGGAATGAGACGAAGAGAGGAAGCTGCCCGCCAGTCAGCGCTCGGCGCTTGTTCAAGTCCGTATTTTCGTTAACGAGTAGCACTGCTTCTGTCGGTGATGATTAGGATGGGCTGGTCTCCTCCGTAGCAGGCAAGCTGATCCAGGCAGACGACCACGATAGCCGTAACCCCCCAGCACCAGCACCGCATAGAATTTGCTACTTCTCTTACAGCTAGACAGGGCCAACGAAAGGATATCGATGGTGTCGCTATAGCTGTGCCTGATGCGCTGTAGCCAACCCGACCCAGTTCGGTCCGCGGCGGGCTGCGTGCTCACCTCTAGGAACGTTTGAATAGCCGCCACTACCTGCTGCAATACCTGAACTACACAAAGGTTCATCGCAAGCCTTCAGATAGCTACGAAGGGGACGGAGGACTGAGATTGGCGGAGATCTACCACTGTAGCGTTCCCGTTTTCTCGTGGGAGACAGTCTAATTTTAGAGTTCCAAGCCAATGAAAGAAGTAGGTTTCAGTCAGCTAGGTGTACAGAGTCTACGGGTAAAATCTCGGTGATACCACGCGAGGGCGAGACAAGCTCGTGGACGCAGTGTAAACGCTAACGAGGGTTTGCTCTTGCCAGGACAAGATTTCTGCCGGTATGTACGTGCGACACCTTCGTGTACTTGGCGGGATCGTTCTATAATATTCTCCTCTGTGGATGCGCAGAACTAGCTTTACTCGACGTTTGTTGTGCAGACAACATTTATGTAACCAAGATCCGTCTACATGCTTCGCTACCGTACAAGCACGGCAAGCATTTTTTATGTGTGCCTTTCGAAAGGCCAGATGCAAAGTTAAGGGCGCCCCACTGCATTGACAACCAATATGGCTAATAGATATAATGAATAAAGATATATATAAATCCATAACGAAGAGGAAATCAAACATACGAAAGTAATCAAAATCATTGAAAGCGGCGCTAAACGTTACGCAAAGGGGATTACTTGCCAAGTTTTTGACAATATTCCTTAGTCTCCGACACCATTGTTAGGCCGGATAAGGTTCGACTAGGCGATCCTTTATAGCAGGACACATATGTACAATTAATGGGTTGTATGAATCTTGCAAGTGCGCGTGATTTTTCCTGCACTCACCTGCAAGGGTCGACTGATCGACATGTTCATTGTAGCACTTTCAGTTAGCGCCCGCGGCCTGCTTTATAGCAGCCGCATAGTGATGGCTGGTGGCGCTCGGGGAACCGCAGGTTTGTGCTTCTTTCCCTGCAGCTCCCGCTACGACTGCCCGGCGTTCTCCATCTTGTTGTAGAAGTGCGGCGGTCACAGCAGAAGAGACAACCACGGCATTAGCAATGGCCGTGGCTGCGACGGGCATCAGTAGCCGCAACAGCAACGCAGAGAACGTGCGCGGAATAAAACACCGAGCGCATTCAATTCGCTCACACATGCGCCCCCAAGCTGGCGGCGGCAACGCTGGTGATGGTGATCTTGAGGACGGCTTCAACTCCTTGGGCCGATTGGCTGTACCCCAGTGCCAGAAAGGAGGGTTCGGGTGTGTGTAGGAGCCTACTGGTCGGCCGCAGAAAACAACTTCTCCCTTCCTGTCTGCCGACATAGTTGCCCTTTTAGTAAGCTTCTGCGTCGATATGCCGGACTGTGTGTATTCGTGCTTTCCCGAAAGATCGCCCGTACATATTTCAGTGTGCGCCGCTTTCTTTTTTCCACGGGGGTGTAGATGCGGCAACATCAATTAAAACCATCATAGGAGCGAGGGGTGCTATTGGGGATTGCGATTTGTTTTGCTTATTCACTGAGTGGGTCCGCCTTTTGTGCTGGCTACAGTTGCTGACGTTAGATTATACAGACTCAAGTGAATATTCTTCAAATGGCTGCTAGTAATTTGTAGACGGAGACTAGCTCTGAAACAGGTACAGAGTGACTATAGATGTCAACGACGATTAGGAAATGCTACAGGTAGATTTGGCCATTCTCTGGGAAAATATTTCGAAATTCTAAATTCTACACATCGTTGCTAATTTTTAAGTTACTGGTAATTTTTTCAGTTTTCCGGTTATGGAATAGTTGTTGCAAATCACAATCGAGGCCATTTAATGTGTTGATGAATTAGAAAAATAGCCCGTACTATTCACTTTTATGGGAGGTAATTACAATACACTTTTAGACGGGATACGTAAAACGGAACTATTGTATCACTTAAAATGCGTCTTCCGTAACGTGAACGAGATGAGTAACTGTAAACAGTGCATGTGAATTTTCGAATTAATGCAACGACATTGTTCATTCGATAACCCGGACGTGCAGACCGTACATTTGTCATAATTTCGAAACTAGGCCGAGATCTCTGCTCAATATTAAGATAGTTTGTGAGTCGATCGTATCCGTAGTCTTTTTGAATTTATGAACATCATTTCATTCTCTGTCAATTTTATCCCGATCTTGTTTATGCTTTTGCTTTCCCGTTAATGAAATAATCAAAACAAGCTGGGAAAATTTGCTAACTTTCAAAATACTCATCCAGACAGCATATATATATATATATATCCAGACAGCAACTTACGTAAATAAATCACTATCATAAGCATACAAAGAAAGCTAAATGTACTTTACTCGTTATATTTTTAACTAATTACACTTTGTTTTTTGCAATATGGCAACCTTTCGTGCAATGAACATATAGGAGCTTTAGGCTTTACTCGAGTTATCTTATCCGTCGTCACATAGACTGGATTTTTTTTACGTAAAATTTTATCAATGACAACGCATCATCATAGAATTTCTCCTGGTATGACCTAGTACATTCCTAAAAAATGTTTCGTTTCAATGTTTCCTTTGCAAGAAAACAGATGAAGTAACTGATTTATTCATCGATAAATGAAATAACTGAAAACATTTAATACAAATCATAGCGGGCACATAGAATTATCTAGTAATGATTCGATAATCATTTTTAGACAGGTGAAAATTTCAGTAGTTCCAAAAAATAAACGGGGAATATAAATTAATGTGCGTTAGACTACCTACAAAGGGTACAACTAGTAAAAACGTTAACATGATAATACTAGATAATGTTATATGAATTATATCGTATTATAAAGTCTGTTGTTTTTTGTGTGTTCAAAACTACAAAGGGCCTTATTTATCTACGCGCACAAAAATAGTATTCTCTGTGTTGTCACATAACCGATTTAGGGTGCTTATATGCACGATTTACATCACTCGTACTCATATCACACTGAGCTTTTATGGGTCAGAAGACCTACAAGGTCCAGCTATATATCTGGCTGCTTGACCTGCTGAAAACATTTTCAAAATAAAGTATTTGAGGATATTCCGCTAAAACTTGAAGTTCTTCTTTCACTACTAGCACATAAAACGTTTGGCGTCAGGCTGAAGTCCGTTGTTAAGTACGAAAAACACCAGTCAGCTAGGGCACTCAATTGTGCTTGTTTGAAGCCGGGACGAGTTTGTGGTCAAGTGCATCCTTTGATTAGTTTCTTCTTTCCCCTGAAGTGCAAAACGGATGTTTGGCCCCCTGCAATTTCTGAACGCTTCTTGCGTGTCTGCTGCCATCCTCCGAAGCGTTTGATCGAGTCCGACCGAGTCTTCCGCGCCCTCGTACTCGCTATCTGTTATGATTCTCGCGAACGTACAACGCTCTAGCATCCTCCCTCCGCATCGGGACACCTTCTACCTACTATGAAGATAGTAACAGTCAACACAGGTGCCAGTGGAATGTGGCTATTGTTTAAAAAAGATGAGGAAAGCATTCAAAAGCTTTCGAAGAACTATGAGCGCTTACGTGAGGGCGGGCCATGTATCCGTCGAGTTGTACGACACTGTGAAACACTAGCGCCCGAGCTTGAGTGAGACTCAAAACTTCACGGATATAGCCTGAGCTCGGGAGTCAATAGTGAATATAATGAGAAGGCTAGAAAACGAAAGAGAACAGTCAAAAAAGCGCGCGCAAGGATAAAACCATCATTGGGGGTCACCAATAGATGAGATTGAGGTCGCTAGCATACGATAACTCATCGATGTACATCGACAACAGTGATGTACCGAGCAGGTCCGAAAATCCACCTCTGACTACAAGCATGGCTGCACGAAGTCTGCCGTTTGGTGAAGATATCTAGGAGAAAGACCGGGTAGGCGACGTCTACCTTCTACCTTGTGTATACGGTTTTGTTAGAGTAGTGGCGTTGGGTGAGCTGTTCGAGTTTTCGCATTAAGATTTGCATCACTGAGGTTCTCCGGCTGAAGTCGTGGGGGTCGCTTCGTGCAGCAGACAATACGCGATCTACGAGGTGTGCAGTTGCATTGTCTGTTGTAGAAGAGGGTAGTGGATATCAATATGGTGAAGGTTTAGACGAAGATGTTTAGGTCCCGCTGTGCGGCTCCGCAAAACACGTAGTCTGCGTTGTAGTTATGCGGTTTCCCGCTCAAAATTGCGTCAACTTCATCAAGTTGAAGACATTTGGGGTATCTCATAGTTCTGAGTCTACAAAAATGTAGCTATATTATACGTGATTTGAAACGGAAAAAAGCGTGAGTATATTTCACAAGAATGTTAAAATAAATAGAGTATATCAATTCTCAACCGCAATATTGATTAGATATCTTTACTTATACGCGCAAAATTTTATTGGCTCTTGCGTGTATCTGTTTATCTAAGCTGATAAAGGAAACTCGCGAGAGTTAACAAAAACTTGCCAGGGACCCGCCATTAAGGGAAGAGCTATATTTAGAAAAATTTAGTTAGTCTGTTTGTAGGGAGAGACTAATCAACATTTAAGTTAACTTAAAGCAAACGCACTAACACTATTATGTGTGGCTAAGGTGATGTTTTCCTGTTCGGTCGAGCTATTGAGCAAATAATGGGTTTGCCTATGTATTGCTTGCCTGTATTATTTGAAAAAAACGCTTATGGAACTAGTACACTCTATCCGAAATAGCGTTCGCCCATTTCTAGAAAGCTGTCCTATAGTCGTGAGCACGTCGAATTGTTAGTGGTAGAAGACGGCTTTGTGGGAATGAATCGATTGAAGAAGAGCTCTAGATATTTAAAAAATAACTATTATATAAGGCTACTTCGTGATGACCCATACGTTTTCGTTAAACAAAGCTCTCGAAAGTATCAATAATGGCATATATAACAAATATCTGCTTTCTTGCTGATTCATAATTTTAAATTGCTTTGAGTTTTAACATTATTTAAAATTGCAATTATGATATACAGTCTGATTATAACGGTCAATATTGCAACATTTCGTACTAATATCTGGACGTGAGATAAGTTCTACTTCGAAACGGAAACCCATGGTTGGTGATTCTTTTCCATCCACCCTCGCCTCCGGTCGGGGGTAACTCAGCTGTTCAAGTAATAGACGCAACAGGGTGTCGTCGCCCAGTGCACTATATAGCATTTTTTGAAATTCGAACGATTCGCACAAAGTTATGAAATGGGACGTTAGCTGTCTGACAAGGGACGAAACGAACGATTGGATCATAAGGCAAGAGTATCTTTAATCCCGCTTTTTCTTTTTTTTTTTTCGAAACGCCGCCGGAGTCTTTCCTCGCTCAATAATAAAGTCTCCTTTTGATTCCCACACTTCGATACCCTCTAGTGGTTTTTGCCTTCCTTCGTGTCAGAGCGATCAATCGGAATTTTAGGTAAGGGTCAACCGGCTTGTCGGGATACATCCAGGCAGTTTTTACGGACGACCGTTTCCGCCTCTATAGTGCTACTGTCTGATTCGATGTGCCAGCGACTTCGTTGGACGGCACGAGGGCCAAGCGAGCGTCAGAGACGGTAAGGGTTGCATCTGACCCACCTGACGACCGGCGTTCCAGGAGCCACGACCACCAGGACGGAGACAACCGGAGTTTGTCCTTTTTTGCCTTCCTCTGTAAGTTCTGTGGTCCTGGAGCCGGACGAAAAAATATAAATAACAGACCTTGCCCTTTATTTTAACGTCTGTCTCTTTCGGTTCATTCCTTCGGTACTATTATAGCGGCGACGGCATTTTTCGTCTTCTTTTGTCTCTTCTTTGCTGCTAGCCCTCATTACAAGCAACTGTATCCTATTTTCGCTGGTGCCTTACTCGCTATCCGCCTCAATGGTCTCCAACCTGTAGGTTGCTCCTACCCGGTGGAGTTCGTCATCTCCTGCACATTAGCGTTACAGACGAGAAAGGCACCGCCTAATGCCAGAATGGAGGCGCACAGATCCATCTAAGACCACCGTCGCTTACTAGCACACAATCGTGGGAGACCCTCTTTCGCGGTTAGAAACGTCTGACGGTAGTTGAGTTCTCGAAAGCAAAACAGTGAACGAGGCGGGTCTTTGCTACTTTTCCTGTACAGCGACTCACATTGGAGCATCGCCGCAGGTCGGCTGAGCCTGACAGGATCCTTCTGTCCGAAGAGTCGATTGAGGTAGCCATGGAAAGGCTTAGCCAGACATCTTTAACAGCAAAAGAGAGAAGGGGTAGAAGCGGTAAAGAATCTGGCACCACAATGGAACCGTCGACGAGGAGGGTATACCAGGAACTTGTCAGGTTGTTAGCAAACCGACTCGCTGGCTGCCTGTTGGAATAACGTTCACAACGTGCAAGTGCTTGTGGATGATCGAATGGTCACCTGGTCACCATGGACCGTAAAACACTGTGCCGTTGTACGACGTCAAGATGAGCCGAAATAATGAAAAGCAGAGAAATAATTAATTATATCATTAGCAAACATCATATTGAGCAAACATTGGTTCAGAGGGTAACATCCGTTATCGAGAGCAACAAGATGGAGAATTAGCTTAGTTAATCGTCGAGATCGCTAGCAATATCAGGCGTTCAGGACATTAAAAACAATTTGATCTCGAAGTTCCTACTGTGCCTTTGATTGTGTTTTAGCACAATGACGACCTTCCTTCTATTCGGAGCAACAGGTACGCATCAATCCGTAGATAATTAGCTACTTGCGGATTAATTGACACGCTGCGCAAGCAACCCATACCCACAGCTTATGAAACACAGCATTACCCTGTTCCAAATCAAGAACGTCTGAAGGGCTTGGATTGTGAACGCCCACGATGACACCCACTAGGGAAGTGACTCAGAGGAAGACGGGGTGCCACCTGTCCACAGATTTATTTTTGGCATGCCAAGAATAAACAATGCCTCATCAATTTAGGTTGTTCACGTGCAAAAAGTAAGTTTTCCCAGTGATAGGAATAAAAAATGCTCGCATCGCTAGAGCAAACGATGTAGTCTAGCAGTAGAAAGAAATACGTACTTTTGGAATCAAGAGGAAATTTCCTGCAAGTTTTTTAAAAGTCTCTGAGCAATTCAAAACCTGTTTGATACTGCGCTATGAAATTTTCCAATCGTACACAAATTATGTAGTATATCCAGCCGATGTAGCATAGTTTAAAAGCAGACTCAAGTAATCGAGGAAGTGCCGAAGCTGGACGTGGTCCTATCAAACCTTACTCATCTTCTTAAACTTAGGTCCGCACGCGTAGGGAGCAATAGGAAATAAAGACCTAGTATGTATATTTGTTTATTAGATCACACCTGTCGTCTAGCATATGCCACTGGTGAAGCTTGAACCATGAACCCAGCGTATAGATTGAGTTCTGCATAGGTTCAGGTAGCATGGTATGCTCAGGATATTCAGTATTGCAAATGCCACCATGATAGTGTAGAACAATCAGTCATACTGAATAATGGTCCAACACGTCTATATACTTATTGCAACAATTTATCTCTACAAAATAGTAGCGGCTGATACTATATACGCTGTATTCTATTTTAGGTACGGTCAAGTAAGCCATTATAGCACAGAATTTTTCCTACATTGTGTATCGCATTGTACGAGTGACGAATTTACACTTTTCGTCTAGCTATCTGTTTCCCTGCCTATCTTCCATACTGAAGCTTTACCGCAAAAGTTAGTCGTATTATTGGTAAAGGACTTGAGCCAAGAACTTTTTATTTCATTTGTCAATATCAGCCTAGCCCGTTCGAGGTAACTTATTAACTCTATTCTAACTAGGTCTTAATGGGTATTTTATATCAACAAGCATTTTGGTCTACTCTACTAGACTGAGACCTATCAGGTAGACATGTCGTATCTATGTCGGTACCCTGTTCACTGGCGTTGCCCTGCCACGTTTCTTTAATTTGATCGATCTGAGAGCGAGATCCTCCTTCGTTTTTCCTAACCAGTGGATTTGATACCCAGACAGTCCTTCATTGCCCGTTTAGCTATCGATACCAGCCATCCGCCCACGCAACAGTGAAACAACCTTGCTATACTCCCTGTAACAACGACGCCTGAAGCTGCAGCAGCGGCGGCGGTGACAGAAATGCAAGACGAATACTTGCAGCATCAGCAAAAGGCTCATAGAAAGCGTCGAATGAATATTTGTGGGATTTGAAATTCGATCAATTCGCCGGTAGGTCTGGACAGGTCTTTCGGTTGACTGTGCCGACGACAGCATTTGTAGCGGGTGCAATATGTAGAAAAATTGCAACAATGAACGGAGAAGCTACCGATCGCTCTGAGACTTGCGGAGAATTCAGAGGCACATTCGGACGAGTCGAGCAAACACGCTAACAACAACAACAACAAACCTGTTTTAGAATTCACTGGCAGGACAGCGTGTTTCTGTTTGTTCCGTCTGCTAAGAAAACGTTGAGTCCTCTTTCTGTTGCGCTCGTCACCTTCGCACACACCGCCATCTGCTGCATGAAAGTACTAGATTTCATTGGCGCAAGTAAACTTTACGGGCAGGGGCCATCAGAGAGTATATCGTGGGTGATGAGGTAGAGTATACGAGGGGAGGCGGCGAAATGCGTTGAACGTGTTAGCGTTTTATCGAATCGGTCCGAAAACAACACTGGATGAAAATTTAACTCGCTCCTTTATGCCCACTTATAGTTCAAAGCCTGTTATGGGATAGATTTCTAGAAATCTGAAATAGTTCTAAGCGTATAGTCATTAATGGCTCATCTTGAATGAAACATGTTTTCCCCTTGTAACTTGAATTAAAGGATAACTAGGGGATAAAATAGACGATTCATCATTTTAGCGGCCTTAAATCGTAAGTACAGTCACGGCGATCCTGGAACCGGTATCACCCAACATGGAACTTGTATTCGAAATTAACCGGACCATATATAAACTTAATAGATTTTATATATCTAACGATTCTGAATATAGATTATATTCAAGAACCAACAAGCAGGTAGCAATCGGTTACCTAAACAGAAGGTCATCCTTTGTGAAGAATAAGTTTTCTCAAACGTATTTGCGAATGTAAGGTCTTGTAGGGAAATTTATGATCAACGCAACCCAAATGTACTTCGACAATGTCAAATTTGCAAAACAAATAAATCGGCGTCCTTGGCATAAATGTTTGTATTGCCGTCTAATGTCCTCGCGTATGCCGTTGTGCATGATACGTTGTTCGAAGCTCAAGGCATCAGCATCAGGTTATGTATGTAATATTCACCTATGTGAATATTTCTGAAGCTTTCTATCGGTCCACGTATGCTCTCAGTCAGGGGTTGTAGTTATGCCGTTCGAAGCCCTGCTCTGCCGAGCCAAAAACCACTCACTACAGGGGTCACTGGCTGTTGTTTGGTATTGGCTATTGTGAGTAGTACCGCTGATTCAAGAGTGCGTAACATAGGGAGTGCGGTAGTGCTAAGTAAAGGACGGCGACGGGCCTAACACATCCGCGGCTGTAATAGTTAACCAGTCCATTGAATCCACCGCTGCACCCTCTCTTGAAAACGGTGCAACAATACAAGGCTCTGCGGCAGATCTCCGCTGTAGCCTCCTCCCCCCCCCCCCTGAGCGGGCTGAACTCGGATCTCTGACGGGCGTTCAACAGGTAGGGAAAGAATAGTCGTCGGCAGAATCTCACTACTTCATCAGATAGACTCACCGCGCCATCTCGCCATTTAGAATCCGCGACCAGCTACGTATGTTCACCTCTGAGCCAGGCAGTTCTAACGTGACGCAAGGACGCAATTTAACATCCTTGTCTATTCCTATTATACGACTATGTTTCTGACGCGTGACTCGTACCCCATGTGCACCGAACGCTTATAAACGAGGATGTTAGGTGACCATCCTGATGTGCTCACTGCAAGAAAGAGACCACGCTTGAGAGCCGTAACTGCTTTTATTATCAAAATATTGCCGTCGACGTTAATATTACTAGTATAGATCAATATTTTCACGAAGTTTATTGAGGATTTGGGTCGTAGTGGGCCAGCCTTGAGAGGGCATGCGTTACCTTGAAATAGAGCGTGCTTGAATGTGAATGCAGGTCGATGGCCGGCTGTTCGTCGAGTCGCGTCGAGCGTGGCAGGACGCAACGATCTCAGAACGGTAAGTCGAATTCATAGCAATATTTGTTTAAATTTAAGAAAAAAAGTACGCGTATGAACATGCCGAGCGCTATCCTAGTTTCAATTCTCGTAGATAATTCCGCAATTTTTTTTTCCATGTTCACTGAGGTATGGCTTGCTGTTCAGAGCTTGCCATTTCCTACTACCTTATCTTCATATATAGGATATAGCATGAATAGACCCCCATATATAACAAAGAATATACAAGGTGACGTTTATGAATGAACATACCATATTCTAGAACAAGCAGTAATGAGGTGGATGTATACCTGGATATTGGTTACTCATTTACATGGGATTTACCGCTTGCCAGTCGCGGGTCCCGTACTCAATGTTTTCGATGCATCTTCTCGCATTTACTTTATCGTACTGAGGTGACAACATCTTTTATTCGTTATCTTTTTTTATCGATGTATGACACCTCCTCAACAGTTCTTCTTGTTGCCACTCTTTTACCGTGGTGCTGGGCGCATGCAGCAAACTTTGTTCTAGTTGCTACTGATCGATTGCCACTCTGTCTAGGCCAATTTTGCCTCTTTCCCGTTCGAGAAATACGCCTTTCGCACACTCGTCGACAAACCTGAAATGGTTTTGCCACCCGCGGTTAGGCCCAAATCTGTAGCTAGGGCACGAAAGGGAGGATGGTATGGTAGTAGGTTGGCGACAAAGGACGATTTCAAATCTTCAAACCGACCTAGTATTCGAACTCACCAACATAGATTTCGTTGGCAGCATTCATTTTCCTTTGCCTTCATGCATTCGTTCAAGTGAAGAAAAAGTGAGTCAATGCAAGGTAGCGAGCGGAGAGCCACTATTTTTCGCGAGCTTTTCGGTAGTGGCAAGTTTGCACAACGAGTAAGGACAGCCTGTGGCAGCAACGTTTGGAGAGGACAGGGCGAGAACGGAACAGCGACTGCGGAAGCAGCAGCAGAACGACAACGGTGAGCTCCTCGTTGGTGGTGATACGCGCTACTTGGGCTAGGGCCCCGGTCGCGACGCTAGCCGCTTCTTAGTGATGATGGTGGCGGAAAACGGGATTGAGGATCGGAAGGCAAGCGGAAAATCGGTGGCCAGACGGCCTAGCAGAGAGACAGGGGCCCAGGCACGGCGGCGAGAGAGACGGCTAAGAAAAGTAAAATTGGCACCAGCCCATAGAAACAGTAGTAGCAGGCATCGACAGCGAGAGGGTACAGAGAGAAGTAAGGTAGACGCTGAAAGCGACGCTGGCCGACAGCGTGAAGCAGGTAGGGTTCAGGAGAAAAAGGACACGTAGCAGGCCTAGGGCGCCCCATCACCGTCGCCCAGGCTCAGGCAGGGAAAGTAGCTGAGGATGGTCGACTTCAAAACCGACTGTAAAAGGGGTAAAATTAAGCCAAATATTTACACAGAGAGTATCCCGTTAGAAATGGGGTTCTCCAAAAGGCAAGTCAGCAAACCAACATTTCTTCTAAACTGCCATTGGGTCGTTCTGTTAGTTGTTCCACGGAACTGTGTGTGTATCTTCCGAAAGCCAATGTTCCCTTCAGGTTCCTTCTCTCTATGTAGTAGTAATAATAATAATAATAACAGCAACATTGCCGTAGTAGTTGAAAACTGGACCGTATTACGTCTGTAGGCTCATTGGCTACTTGTACTCATTTGCTACTTATTTGCGTTGGACAAAAGAGTGATTTGATTGGGAAGAGCTAAAAGAGGTTCATTAGAAACCAGCCGTGTATTTTATTTCTAGTACACAGCATCTCGTGCTATGCGTTTCTCATTTTCTACTGAGTTCGAACAAATTCTAAGTTTTCCTTTACTGCCAATATTGTTTTGACGTTATGCAGATGGTTGAGGACTGAGTTAATAATCGATGGCGTTTACAGTATGATATATAATATTTGAGTAGATCAGTAAACTAACTCGCTAAACACCACAAACTGGGCTTCCGTTCTAAATTCACCTCTTTCTCTGCGTTTAACGGACGGAATCGTCCCTTGATGCGTGCGCCGTCCTAAGTTCGGCACTTCACGGCCAGAATATTTGATTCAACCAGCTGCCTGCCATAGTAGCCATCGGGCTTTCAGCGCCCCAGGAATTAGGAGCAGTTTTGGCGCCAGTTCCCAGAGAGCTTCAAGCTCAGTGTACTTCCAGTGCTCTCCAACGCATTCACGAGCGCATTGGTTGGTACCGTCTAAATTTAGCGCTTAATTTGGACTTGTTCCTCCTTCAACTGCCATGGCTGGGATTATATTGGCCCACTTTAAAGTCCGCACACTTCGCATCTTCATAATAGCGCTGCTTCCACAAAGCAAGCCTTGGAATGCTCGCTTGCCTATTTTACCTCTTTGTCTATCTGCCCAGCTCGTGCTCCCTACATCTCCGCCTAGATAGAACAACGTACACCGATCGCAGGTAACTCTTTTCGAAACCCAAAGGCCTCCAGGTCCTTCTTTCAAGACAAGAGGGCTTCTTTGAACAGTAACAACAACGCTGATCGCATCTCCATTAGTATGAGCGCCCCAATGATGACATTAGTTCAACATTCTTCTGAAAACATCGGTCTATTTTGAGGCTCAAAGTTACACATGATCAAGATAGTTCTGAATAGGGGGTCAGTCGCGTGTTGTTACTTTGGTCAGTGTGATTCCAGGTGTTCGTGCAGTCGACTGAAACGGTTCTCAAAAGAAGGAGGCTGCAAGAAACACAACCGACAACAGTCAAATGAAAAAATCGTTTACTGTAGAGTTATGATAACGGGGTACAGGTTACAATTCAGTTTTTCAGTTTTAGTAAAAATAGTTTACTGGGCATTGGTAAGATTTCACTCAAAAAGCGGCTTCGAAATTAGAAGTACATCTGTGCCAAATTTCAGAAAGGCAAGCTGCTCTCAAGCTTCGTGAGCGGTAAGGCCCAGAATGTAGGTGCTATATTAAGTACGAGCCTTATGCAGTTGGTGAATTGGATTTGGAAGGGTCTCTTAAGGATGAAAGCTAACAACTGTAATCTGCAGTCTTTTTTTCAAAAAAGAAGCCTTTTCAGTCTCGTTCGTGATCCAGGTCGAAGGAAATGCCTTTTACTAGCAAAAGGAAGCTGTCTGTGCAGGAGAAAGGGGTGGAAGAATCGTTGACACACCGACTAATTGGCCGTGTTTCTTGACTTAGAATAAGCCTGTTGGAACATAGAGGCGCGCGCCTCCGATTGTCTACGGCACGGGGTAGCAGTAGTAGTGGTGGTGCAGATGTATCAATGACATAGGTGACGACGACCCGGAGACGCCCGTTGCTTATCGCGTGTTCTTTTAACAAGGGACGTAATATGACCAATAGAAGAAAACAGCTTCTTTACCCCGGCGTTCTTTTTCTACCTCAGTCGTACAAGTTGTGCGACGGAGCTGAAGGTGTGATTTGCTCAAACTAATATTTGCTCTGGGCGCATTGGCTGAGGACAGCGTTCACAGGCAAGGAGACAAAGAGGTGGTGGGGTGCTGCAGTGGCCTGATGGTATTTTAGAGGCGCCTGCTTTTGTCTCAGAACGGAAGCGCTCCCGAGTTGCGGTGACCCCCCGCCGCCATCGCTACTGTTGCCGCTGTTGGCCAATAGAAAATTACACATTAGTACACCAGCCATTCGCAGATGGCCTCTCCCTATATGAAGCGCTCATGGTTGCGTTGCCGCTGCTATTGGTATGACACAAGCCCAAAGCTCAGTACGGTTACCAAGTCCTCCTCAGGCGTCTGTTCGCCTACTCCCAAAATATCGACTGGTTCTTTTCAGTAGCCGCGAGCGAACGAGTGCACCATGTCGCTTTGCGAGACCAGCAATGAGCGATGGGGCGGTCCGGCGCCATTGGTGTTATCATGATCGTCGTCGCTGTTGCCTTGAGTCTCTCTATCAGTAGAGCCATCCATTAGCGAATCGATCTTATAGTCTGCCGCCCCCTTTCTTTAACGCTTTCTATGTATTTCGAGAACGATAGAAATCGACGAATAAAAAAGTTGCTCTCGCATTCTCGTTGTCCGCCTCCTCCTCCTCCTCCTCCTCCTTCTCCTCGGAACACTTATCGTAGAAAATTGCTGATCCCATGCCCCAGCGGGCAACGCGGCCTAATAGCACTGGTAGGCAGATGCAGAAAATGAATAACCCCAAATGTGGAACGTCTCATTGCTATTTCGAAGGATATGATTCATATTTTTGTGATTGTCGTATGTCTCGATCGCTGCTTCTGCGGGCCCTCTGCATTCACTTTAACATTCGTCGTATCGTCGTCGGTGTGGTAGACTCGCTAACTGTACAGCTATGTGAGATCGATATATGTCTGTCGTCTGTACGTGTGTACCGTGTGTTGTGAGCGACAACGCCGAAGTCGATTGCGACGAAGGACCATCATTCGTCCAAACCGAAGCCTGCACATCCACAACCATTTAATTAAGAAGACATGATGACCTTTCCTCGCTCGGCCGCACAGCTTGACTGCCAGGTTGTACCACCTCGGCCAGCAGATAGGCACGTATTAATACCGCGCATAATGGTACTAAGCCAGTAAGCGATGCACTGGTGCCTTGGTTTTCGCGCGGACTAATAGGTAGTTTGTAATTCGCTCCAACTTTACGTGGGTTGCTCTAGCCAGCAGTGCTGTTTGGAGTTTGTGTATTGACCAGTAAAGCCGGGTGAGCTTTGTTACCGGGCGACGCCTCATTCGTCATCCTTCTATTTCCGGTCGAACAGGTGCCGACAGGCTTCGTTCTAAGCTCTTTCGCTGCAGCGACGTAGTCGCGACCTGTTGTATTTCTGATAGACTGCTGATCATCGGGGTAGCATCGCGTGGGTGCTACGATAAGCACAGCAAACCCATGGAACTAAAAGGGGAGAGCGAGAGAAGGTCAGGAGAGAGAGAGAGAGAGAGAGAGAGAGAGAGAGAGAGAGATTCGGATAGATTTAGATATGTAGGTACAAAGCGACCGGCATTTTAGCTTGATCATATTTGCTCGAGGCGATATCTGCAATGTATTGCCATGCAGCTGCAGGCCAACTGCCTATAAACCACCCTTCCCTTCAGACTTTTTTAATGAGTCCACTTGCTGTGCAAGGGTCAAGCGAGAGGAACCCAGGAGGAAGAGAATCGGCGATTTTGATGATGCAAAACGCAACCCCATATGTACCCCATCCCCCCCCCCCCCTGACCTCCAGTGCCCCGATGTCTCACTGCCGACGATTGATGATGATGATCACGGGGCGGCGCGGGACGATGACAGCATGAAGGGATGGTTTTAGCTAAGAGGGACGAGAGTAATGTTTTCTCTTCTGCTGGGTGCACCTGATTGAGATGACGACTAGCAGGGTGACATGGGGAAAATAGTAGTACGGGCAACGGAAGGTATACGGGCAGTCCTGTTTGTCTAGTTATGGGATACGCAGGAGGAGAGTGTGACCGCCCAGCGCGCAAATTCAGAGCACAGAGCTCACCAAGTCATCCAGCAAGCAACGTATGCCATTTAGTTTGTCACGCTCGGTGCGTTCTCGGAAAAAATGTCCCACCGCTATAGGGAAACTCATTAAGCCATGGAGTAATCATCGGTGGATGCGCCCCCGGCATCGAACGCAGCATCAACCTCTTTCAAACGATCAAGATGCAATTTATTTTGATGTGGTAGAGATAGATAAGATAGATTGTTGTTCTATCTGAGGTAAGGTCTAGCTCTAGGTATCATTGTACTACTATGTATATTACACGCTATCTAAACTAGAGTTATAAGTTAATCATCTGCAATTTCCTGCAACTTGAAAAAGAAACGTTTCTTTTGTATTATCATTTTGTAAGCGCTAAGTTGACAATAGCGATTTTCAAGATAATCTTTCGCGAACTTACGCTTGCTATGTCTTCCGAGAGTATGTATTAAGAGCGGGAGGACATTTTCTCATAAACCTTGAGATTTTCGTCCTGTATAACTACAATTGTTGTAAATATTCCTAATGCTTTAAGTGCACATATCTTTCTGGGGATTTCCTTCTGAAGTCTTTGAGAGTATTAATACTTATCAAAAATGCGAGTCGGAATTCAGCTAGGATTGTAGCAATGTTTCAACATTCGTGACCGCTAGTTATTTGCACATGATTAGATTGAACGCTTCTGTGCTTATATCCTGTTGAATCGATGTACAATAAGATTCGCCTGTGATCAAAACGCTGCAATGATCCTGTTAAATGTTTTACTCGTTGCCTGTCAAATGCCCAAAAGCATTGGACATAGCTTAACGCAACCAGGTTTTTAATTTGTATTTTTTATGACCTAACAGTGATCATATAAAATGCAAATTCTTTAACAACTGTATCTGCAGAACAAAGATAGCGAAGTCAGCATTTTTAAAATTTTACCTCGTGAAAGCTCAGATACTTATAACCTGCATGTTTTTGGCTCATAGAAAAGTAAGCGTCAGCTACTGGTTTTGAACATAGTGTGCGATATTTCGGGTCTTCGTCGACTAATACATAACAGAATAATAACCCTTTCATTTTAAGGGGATATCGATAAAAAACAAAAAAAATAAACATACGAATAGGCGTTCCTTCTGCGTGTGCATGTCGGAAGCAGTTAATCTTGTAAAACCATTATTATCGCTTAGACAGATCTATTGAAGACCTCATTATATACTGTAGATAGATAAAAAATATGCTATCGGTAACAATAGAGATCTTATATGTATGTATATATATATATATATAGGTTTTAAGAAGAAAAAGGTGTACAAAAGCAGCAATTGAACGAGTGCCTTCGAGGACCGAAGAGATCTCGTTCTAAAGACGAGCGGTCCTAGCAACGAGTGTTCGGCGTACAAAATTATCTTCAGTATGTTAATTATTGCTTGTAGCTGAGTTACTTTTAAGTGACGTAGATTAATATGGCCGATTTCTCAATTGGAGACATCAGCCAATTCTTTGCTACAACAATTGATACCCAGTTTAGGTGATTTTTCTTTTCACCTTGAAAGATTCTGTGAGATCAGCGACGACTTTGCGTTATCGTTGTCTCTTTGAAACGCTACACACTTCTGTCGGGAACTTTGGCCTATGCCAAACCGACTAAATCAATTTAGTAGGACCGACTAAATTAAATTCACGCTTTTGGAATGATAGCACAGTAAAGTGTTTCCTCATAATTATAATATTCGTTTGATAGAGATCCAAAGTAAGCATGGTTAGTGAGCTATAGGTGGACAACGTCTCTGCCCTAGGACAGCTATCGATCTCATCGTAATACCGTTTTCTATTAATTAGAGCCTTTGAAAGGCGAAACAGGTGAAGATGAACACCGCTATTTAGAGCCTACTTTAGACTAGTTAGACATTTTGACTAGAGCAAAAACCTATTAATTATAACGTGACATAAAAAAATAAAAGCACTCTATCTTCCAAGTGATAAAATATATGACAACATTTAAACTTACATATAAATTATATAAGAAAATATATAATTTGTAAGGTTATTATACAAAGCATATCTTTTATTCTTGATCTTTGATACTTGATCGCCAACGCACATCTCCTTGCTGCCAGGATCGTTGCCAAAGAAGCTTACGGCTGCTTCTGCCACTACTGCCGCTGTTCTAAGTCTTTGCGTTCTTGTGTCTTTGTCGTTTTGTCTCATTCGACTTCTCTCGTCCCCTGAGTTTCGGTGGTCAATGTCGTGCGTGACTGCGCGTGCTGCTAGAAAGGGAAACGCAAGTCGGCAAACTCTTCAGCGGTTGGATCCATCCAGCGTCTGGCGATGATGATTGTGGTGCGGTTGCCACCCCTCGACCGCTATTCCTGCTACTCCTGCTGCTGCTTCTGCAGAATCCGGGGAATTGGGTGCTGGCGCTTCCGAGGGTTAGAGGGGGACGGGCCTTTCCGGCGGGCTGAGAGGAAGCACCTCAGTGCGAGCGCACCTCATTGCTCTCGGCTCCGTCCTCGCGCTCCGTTTCGCTTCTGCTTAGGGTTTCTATTAGGGTGCTTGCAGAACATCTCCACCTATGCTCCGTCATTGCAACGTGTTCAGACAGAGAAACAATTTCAGAGCGAATATTTCTCAAAGAAAAGCGTTATAAAAATTCTCCGTAAAACTATATGCTAAATACAGGTTAGTCATCGACTCCTTAATGTTACGCTTACATTATACCGATATGCTCTTTTAACCATATAACAGTGCACATGCTCAAATAAAAAAGCATTTTATAGACCAAATGGCGGTCAGTTACTTCGTCTGTCCGTTTAACAGTCGAGTGAATGTTCTTAGGAGAGAGTCTGCATAGGGTCAAAGCGCCCTCACTCGCCTCTCCTCAGGTGCTTTTCCTGTTCGCGAGTCCAGTCTTTCGTTCGCTTGTATGAAGCTCAATGAGACTCCTGAGTTTAGGAGTGGAAAGAGGACGGCTCTGGAGAGGGTTGTGAGAGGATGGGGATCAGATCGGGGAGAGATTGATGCTGCTTACTCCAACCTATAAAAGTCCACCTCACCGAGCAGTTTGCTTAGACTGCGGCTGGTACTGCCGAGCCAGTGTTCCACATCAAGGTCTCATGTGCCACAGTATCTCGAAACAAGCTTTTAAACGGCTCTCGAGTTCTTTTCAATGATACTTTGCATCATAACAACGACAGTCGACCGTGGTTGAACGCTGTTGTGCTGATTGCTTATTCCAATATATTGGTGCTTAGCCTATTCACGTACAAGGAGTCAGCTGTCGTCAACTCTAGTTTACAATGTTCTGTTCATGCATCAAGTGCGTCGATCTACCATAGAATTGGCTAACGGTCATAATGACTATTTTGCTTGGATCACATCATAGTAGCGACAACAACAGCAATAACAACAACAGAGCGCCGAGATTGGCTGATGATAAGAGTGCCACGTGCAGAACAGGGGGTTTTCAAGGTGAGTGAAAAGTTCAGCTGTGTTTGTGTGCGTATGGGTGTGCCACAGCATGCAAATGGAACGAGCCATTTATATTGGTGTCCCATCAGAGCACGTTGTAACACGACGTTACGCACCGCAAACAGGACACTACGTATGATACAACGATAGGATGAAATCGGCTCTAGTGCTCACGGTCGCTGCTGCGGGTGCTCACTTGTTCTTAAGTTCGCGCGAACGTGTCGAACACAGAAAACGAACGTCCTTTCTTTCTATTCTGCTCGTTGTCAAAAATTCTACCGAGTTACTCGTCTGATCATAGCATAGATCACTATTATGAGCGCCGTTGCCACGGTCTGTGTGTGTGAGTGTGTGGATGTGTATATGTGTGCGTATTTTTGTCAAAAGGTTCTATCAGTCAATCTGTGCTGTTGTCAGCTAGCAGACCTAGCACAGGCAAAGACTCCCTTTCCTCTTCTCTGCTTCCATGCGCGATAGTGTCACAGGACGCCGACTGTTGTGGTAGGTGAGTGTAAAGAGCGATCCGGTGGGGGCGAAACGACCGGAAATTGTTACATTTATCTATTGATGTACAAACCACACTGAAAGCTGTTGCATCGTTGGATCTAGCATCGCCTGCTTATGTGCGCGTTCTCTGCTGTTTCTTTCGCTCGCTCTTCTTTTCCTTTTAGAAGCCACCAACGACGCCAGTTTCTTCCTTGTCTGCTGTCTGCCCTCGGGAACTCGAAAGAGAGGAAAGGATGGTGCCAGACATCGTTGGCATCGTGTCTCATCGCGCTCCTCACAGTAACAGAGACAAGGGGGTTGAGTGAGGGCAGCGAACATGTTTACTGGATATCCGCAGAACAACGGCAGCAGCTGCAATCGCGCCCTGCCCGTCGGGGGAGTGACGTGCTTCCTTTCCCCTTTCGGGAGCTCTCCCGCGACGATAAGAGTACTGTTGTTGCTGCTGCTTCTAGTACACCAGAGCAACGTCTGCGATCTTGTCACACGAGTGGGAGCTGCCTCATCAAGCAGCCCTTCGCCGTCTGCGGGCCCGACATCTCCCCCGTGCCCCAAAAGTCCCCTCGTAATAGCGTCACTGATGATGATAGCAGTGCCAGTAGGAGGGAAACTCGACGACGACAACAGACCGCTAAATCTGCATACCTCTCTGTTGGTTTGTCCATCCGTTTGTGTCGTTTTGTTTCTTCTCACTATTTTCTGCCGATCGCTTACCACCCGTTTGCCCCCGCTGCGCCTCTGCCGTCTTCGCTGCTGCCACTGCCATCCACAGCTGATGGTTTTTCCTAGGGGGACACAAACCACACCATAGAACCAAGCTCCATTTAGCTTCGTCTCGTATTGCTTGCTCACTGTATTGCTGTAGGAAGGCGGAGAAGGAGCAGAAAGAGATTTGCAGGACCTGCTTTAACCGCATGCAGCCGCAACTACAACCTACGAATCCATCTACCTGCGTTGTAACGCAACGCAAATTGAATGGACCTTTTTCTTTGGGAGGAATGGCCTCTGCCCTTACCACATTCGCCCATCACTAGTACCTTCGCCTTTTACCCTGCTGCCGCTGTTCGTTGTCAAGTTGTATGACACAGCCGAGCGCTACGCCCTTGGCGTAGACAACAATCCTGGGTTAGTGACGCTCACCTCTATGGTAGAATGAAGCTAGCTGCTAAAAGAAGCATTGGCATACGACACCGGTAATAGTTGTGCGTAGTAACCATTGCAGTCAGAACACCAGTAATGAGCAGCTTGTGTAACAATCGTTTTGCAGAAATAACCTTAATGGCAGTGAGAGCGCAACGGCATCGGCGATAGAGGTAGTGACGCTACCGCTGATGATCGAATATCTGTGAGTTGGACCGCCGTCAGAACTTCCCCGCCGCGCTGCCATATGACATCGGCACCAGTACCACAAACGTGTCACGCCACTCACCGGCGGGCCGCCGCAGCGGCAGTAGTAGTATTGTTAGTAAGGCTAACCCCCTTCCTCGCGCAATATAACGGCGAGCATTCATTGAAATCTTACTCATTGGTGACAAATCCTTTTGTTGCACGGTTTATTTACTTGTGGATTTCTTCCGAACCTGCTGAGCTCTGAAACGCACCGAAATGGCTTTCTTCCTTCTCCCTAATCACCTAATCATTTCTCACCTTCCTTCCTAGGTTTTCAGCCAGCCCTTTGCGTCCCCCACCCATGAACAACAGACACGAGACGACACCGTTTTCAGAGGCAATCGAAGTTGTTTCGAAGCTCGTGTATAAAGGACGAATTGGCGGTATAAGACAACAGCAGCTCTGTTATGCTTAAAGGATCATAAGAGCTGTACTGGCAGCGGGAGGGGAAGCTGGCGTACGTGCGTCTGGCCTGCTAGCTAGCTGATTGTGGGTGCCTACTTGGGAATGTCTGTTTGTTATCCTGTATCCCTGTTGGTTTGAGTTTCAACGTGTGGCCCTCTAAGTGCATGTATTGCCCCTTCGCCTATTGGTATTTAGCCATCCTGTAGCTCTTTCGTGCTATTCGTATTGACAGCTTGGGCAGTCGGAGCTATCTCTTTTTGCTACAGTCGGCTAGCCTAACCTGAGCGACTCGAGCCTGACATTGTTTGAACGTCGAAGAGAAGTGGCCAAATCAAAGTCGGCCATGGCGATGTGATAAAAAGCGTCTCCGGGAAACCCACCGTCTGCATACCCGACTGACATGTTGGCTTGCAAGGAAGCTGGGCGCAAACTTATCGTCGGGGGCGACTTGCTTTTGCTCGAATTAGTCTTGGCCTGTCGGAGTTACTGCCT
The DNA here is from genome assembly GCF_002532875.2 of Varroa jacobsoni. Classification (NCBI taxonomy): domain Eukaryota; kingdom Metazoa; phylum Arthropoda; class Arachnida; order Mesostigmata; family Varroidae; genus Varroa; species Varroa jacobsoni. Next base: position 78,992 of record NW_019213135.1, read on the forward strand.
GTCTCGGCAGCCCAGCGTAGCTGTGGGTACCCTCAAGTCCTACACCCCCCCCCCCCCCCAAATCCACTAGATCTCTTAGTTCCTTTTGTTTTAGGATAGGTAATTCTCCAAATGGGCAAGCCATTTTGGGATAGGTAGTCTGAGAATAGGATCCTCTTACTCGGTCTAAATTAAATCTTCATTGCAGCTAGGTAGTGCAAGCAGTCTCGCTACAATGCGGTGACACTTTTTTTTGCATTTTCTCAACATGTCTGGCTCTGTATATGCCCCTTCAATCTGGTCGGCCTCACGTTTAAATCATGCGGCACCGCTAGTGCTATCGATGTCGACAAGAGTGACCACCTTTGTTGTTCCATATAGATTACCCGCTATCCTTGTTGGCGTTGATCCGATGGCAGCGGCAGCGTCTGGAGCGGCAGCCTTTGCTCGTTGCTTCATGTTTTTGTTTTTTTCCTCACCAGTCTTCATTACCTGTAAACCAAACGGATCTTTAACGTCGCCTAATATCTATTGCTAATGCTGCTCTTACAGCCATTACAAACCTATTATATATGCCCTTTCAAGGTTATAACTTTTTCAAGTTGCGGCTGTAGGTAATTTCGTTGATGTTGGTTCAGTAGAAGAATCGTCAGTAGTTTTTTTTTGCTAATCCTTGCATTCATAGAGAAATTATTGTGCTATTTATGTTCAGCGGCTTGATCGGTTACAGCCACTACGCGGTTTTTATTGAAAACTGCTGAAACATTCGATGTACAGTACGACTGTAGCTTTAGACGCCTAAAACTGGCCGTTATGGCACTACCACAGGCATCCAACGAGATTCACAGGCTTCACACAAGATTCGACCTACTGAACTGTTGTCCAATTTCTTGCCAGTAAACGTTTCTCACCAAGAATTTTTGTCATCCCAAATAGACGCCCGTTTTGAAGGTTCTAATCTAGTGTCGACTAGCTCGATGCGGTGTCGCGACTTATCGAGCGATGCATCGCAGCTACAAGAACGACTTTCAAGCATCAGTCTCATAGCCAATGCATTATTATTTGGCGAATCTTATCGTTTTCCTGACGATTTTTTCTACCGATAGCGACTACAGGTAAACGCTGTTTTGTTAACAGTGGAGAATGTGTGTTTTTATTGACTACGTGTGTGCGTTTGTGTATATGTATGTTTTTAAGGGTATAAGACAGCACCTTAGCACCGGTTAGAAAATAGTATTAAGTAGCATAGAGGTCCAACAGTCCCTCGATGCATGGCGATGGTTGAAGGAAGATAAGAGTAGCAGCTTCTTCCACCTTCCCTGAACATGCCTTGATCCGCTCCTTTAGCCAGCATCAGCTCTTCTTCCCTTCATGCTCGCTATATTATAGAAAACTGAAAAGCAAAACGAGAGCAAAAACAAACTATGGGTTGTACCTCGCAAGCTCTTAACCATAGGCGTGAACCCCTCCGTGGGTTCTCACTGAAGGGCAGCAGCAGAAGAGGTTGTCAGAACGGTAGTAGCGGACCCTCTTGGACACGCACCTCCTGCATCCTAACAAGATATGGATTGCAGAAGTAGATGTGTTATCCGCTATAGCCTTTTAGCAGAGGCTGCGGCAAGGGCGTCAGCGTATCCACTTTCTTTCTGTGTTTAGTTCGTTCTTAGCTAATTCATTTCGCTTACTTGTCCCTTTTCATTTTTGCCCTCTTGCGCGCGTGCTCATTTGGTCTAACGTCCTTACGCTTAGTTGATGGTGAGAACAGCGGTTTCTAATCTGGCGTTCTCTGCGCGTCCTGGTCAGAAGCAAACGGTTTTTCTTACCATTTTACTCTATTTCTTGAGCAGGAACACAACTTTACACTCGTTTTCTCCCCTAGCACCCCCTTTTCTCTCGATGCCAGCAGCTGTTTGAGCCATTTCCTTTGCACAGTTCCCATCGTGTTTCTTCCAAATACTTGAGCCCGACGAAATCCATACACCCGGTGGCGATTGTGGCGGAAGCGGCACCGCTAGCGGCATTCCTACGATAACGCGTCGCTGTGTCGCTTTGGTAGTCCCCTGCACTTTACCATCCCTCTTCTGCTTTTGGCAAAGGCTAAACGAACGGAAGGGTGCAAGCGTGTTGCGAACGGGTGTGGCAATTACTACAGGAGATCTTCTATGACGAGCTATGTGACTAACGATAAGTAAGCGGGGAGAACGGCTAACGTTCTGGGGGTCTATGGACTACTTTTGGGCTGGTGGCAAGGACAAAGCAAGAAAGGTGACTGGGCCTTTTCGTTCCCCTATCTCCCTTACGCGTCCTCTACGACTACAACTACTGCTACTGCTTGCATTATACGCAAATAGAGCTAGGAGGACAGCGCCGAGCCGTGTCTTCGTGCCCCACTTTTGCGAACTCAACGTTGGTCGCAGTGGCGTTGGTTGTGGCGATGGCGGTGGCTGTCCCGGCCAGTGCTGGCATAACTAGGACCATCACGGTCGGTTCGAGTGTGTCTATTATGGACAATTAATCTGCAAATCTCATCAACACCTCACGAATCGAGGGGATAGCCAAATCGAGCAGCCCTCGAGCTGGCTGCCGCTGCCTCTCTGGCTTTCGGCCGCTAGTGGTGGCAGCAGCGCTAGTGGCGGCGCAGAGCTTCCGCGAAGGAAGCCCTCTTCATCACATGCCTGACGCCGGGCCTTCCTATTGCTTCAGCTGCTGCTACTACTACTGCTAGTCGCTCGGCACCTAGCTTGCTTGTTCCCTCACTTGCTAATTCACTAGTCACTCTCCCTTCAATTTCCTCATCAGGAAAAGCTATCTGCGACAGCAGAGAGAGAGAAAGAGAGAGAGGGGCGGCGGAGCGAGCACGGCGCGAAGGGGATGGACGCAACCGGAGCAGCAAAGTTGGAAGTTTAGTGTAGTCAGTGAAGACAACGAGTCGAGTGGTAACCTGCTTCGAGAAGTCATAGCCGCAGTTGCCTACATCATCGTCTTCGTTTTTTTTCGCAGAAAAGCCACGAAGCACAAGACGGCCGAGAGGACCGGGCGAAGGGCAAAAATAGTATGACAAACAGAAATGATTCTAAGAAGGACCGAAAAAATCTGTGGAAAAGCAAACAGACCAAGAGGGAAAAAACGTTGTAGTGTCACTAAACATGCATTAATAAACATGTATAAACAAGAAAGAGGAAAAATGACAGTTTTTATCGCTGGATATGAACAGTCGCTTAGTCATTTTTTAGTGAGGACCAACCTCTTCTTCCAGCCGTGCTACAACTGCAAGAGGGGTGCTACGTAAAGGTCTAGCTACACACAGCCCCCCTACGACGGGATATCCCCAGGCATCACTACCAGTTAGGGATATCATCCACATACAGCCTTAAGCAGCTATCCGATCCAGGACAGACCTTAGCTGGTTGTTCGCGGATGTTATCTTGTACGCTATGCGCAGAAAAGCAGAGATGTGAGAACTGCGGGCGAAACAAGACGAATGTACGTAGAACAAAAGACTTAATAAGTTCGTTTGTTTGATGGGTCTAACTAGAGTTGCTCAGCTATGATTGCAGGTAATAAATTAATATCGGCTTCTGTGTTATTTCGTTCGTGCATGCTTATCGGAGTCTTTTGTGATATCAGTATTTTAACTATGAACGCGCTGAATGTATATGATGTTTAGCAACGAATCTTACCTGGCGATGTCATTAAGATCCATTCCACTTGCTGAACCTCAATTCGAATTTTACGAGACGTCACCAAATTTTCCAAGAGGCTTTATTTGTCGGTTACGGGAGTTCCGCTGATGACGAACAGTTACTTACGATGCATGCTTATCCGCTCATCACTTTCTGTGTCCGTAAGTGAACCAAGTTAAGTTCGAAAACTTGCGCCAGTTTTTCTGCCGTTTGTCTACCTCTGTGTTTGTATGCAACGAAGTAAACCCTCGAAGTCGTCTTAGATAACGTTACAAAACCCAATTGGCAGAATGACCGCCAATCCTGTTGCCTGTCATTAGCTTCCTAACCTTGCTAGCTGTCTGCCTGCTTCTTTTTTTGCTCTCTGGTAGTGACGACTTGAGAAAGAGTATACGTCCTGCGTCTGATCAGCAGTGACCGGCTACTACTCGCTAAGACATCAACGACGACGAGTTAAGCCAAGTTCGAATCAAGATTATGCGCAGCTCGTTGCAGCTGTGTCGGTCGACGCTGACTTTTTAAACAGGAGGATGACAACGAAAGTGCTAAACTTCTGTCCATTCCGCCCTGCCCGTCGTCCTGGCCGCCACGACGAATGGAAGCCCCTCGCAGGCAAATGTGCAGGCGAAACAACGAATGGGCCTTGAGTCACGCTGGTGATGCTGGAGGTCCAACGAGTGAATGTTACTTGACCGGTACGTCACGCAGAGCACAGAGCAATTAATGTATGTAGATTGGAGCCCCTGAATGCCGCATCACATGCGTGGCCGCAGGCAGTGTGACCGTGCCTTTACTACTGCTGCGACTACCGCTGCCGCTGCTGCTGCAATAGTTCTTTGTAGGTAGTTGTTGCAAAAGCCATTTGTAGTAACTGTCGACTGTGCACGTGGAAGAGCAGCTCTTATACGAATATGAAACTTACGCTGGCCTTCAGAGCGGCGGCGGCGCCTGTAACAGCTGCGCTAACTACAAAGAATACACGATAGAGGCAGTTTAATACTTTCTAACTGTATTGGTAGCAACTAAAGCTCGTACAAGGGCGCAGCGCTCTACCCAGGCGTACACGGTACAGGGGTGCACAGATGAAGCCTCCTAAGCCCCCAAATCACTTGTGGTTCTACCTAGTAACCATCATTCATTTTATCGTGCTCACTACTACAATAAGCATTAGCAGCAACAGCAGAACGTTTCACGTGGGGAAATTTACTAATGGAACACATGCATGATTATACCAAAACAGCAGCTACTAAGGAATCTGTTAATTCTCAAATCTTATTCATGTTGTAAAGTATGCAGGAACAAAAAAATCACGCAGAGATAGAGAGGTGTTCGAAAAAACCCAACAATTCCCTATAGAACAAACTACGACCCAACTGACAGCAGGCTTCTGTTCGTTGTTATATTATATTAAGCCTACGGACAGCCAGGACTCTTACGTTAGTCGAATGTGAGTTAGTTCATTTATGTTTCTCAGCCTTCTGTCAGAGTTCTTCAAAATGAGGAAAAACGATTTAATTGGTTAGCAGTGAAGTGTAGAAACTGCCCAAGAATAAATACCTGACTACCTCCTTCGGGATAAGAGGGGTGCGCGCCGCAGGCTGGGGCACGGTTTTTGAGATGAGCTGTACTGAACCCCCGCCTGCTCTTCCATCTAATCCTAAATATGAGCTGGCCAGATTCTTATACTGACAATGTATTTACTGTACACAGTACTCCTTTGTTTGGAAAGGACGCCTTGGCAATTTTCGCCTCTCCTCCTGATCGCAATTAACTTCGTCAGGGGGAACCTGAAGTGGGAAAACGATGAAATTCTACCAACTCAACGAATCGAATCTTCCGTTGAGCGGGGATCTCACGCTTGCGGACCACACAGTTGTACTATATGTGAGATATTTAGATGTTTCTGGAATCTAGCTTCTAGAAATTGTCTATGCTAAAGTTCAGAAGCAACAGAAATACGAATGCTGTGAAAAATTATAGCTGATGGAGGTGTTTTACATTCGTATCATTACTATGTCTCACGTTAATACAGGTATACGGGAAAAGGCAAAAGGACATATTTCTTTACCATGATGTACGACATTAGGGTTCATCTATACTTGTGACCTACACATCTCTAATACTGAAATTTAAACGTGTTGATATCATGAACTTAGTAAAATACCAATTAAGATTTTCTTTCTATGGATAAAGAAATATTTACCCTAATAAGAACAATATATCAAACTCTCCCGGTCATTTCATACTTTTGGCCTATATGCGCTATTGAGTGTGCAGCATCAGTCCTTATCATCGACTGATGTAATTCTCGCCTATAATGATATTGTGATCACGTCTGTATGCAGTCTTCAATCAGACTTATAATTCTATTCATTAAGAGTAGAAAGAATACGCCCCAAATTTGATGCAGAAGTACTTTCTTATACGCAAAGCCCTGCTGCTATCTAGGACGTACGTAGGTAGGCACTTGTGCGAAGTCAATCGCAGGCAGTGGGCACTTGAGTGGGAAAAATATGTCAGTCCCATATACGAAGTTTATAGGCTGTTAGATGTATGATTGTATGTGTGGCTGCTAGTACTGCGTGAGGGGCCACGTAAGTGGAAATGGGGCCGTTTGGAAGCTCTGGTGAAAATCAAATCTGTGTTATCTCCACTGCGATGCCCTCCCTGCTACTGCTATTACTGGTTCCGTTGCTATTGAGCTTCGTACAGTTGACAGTGATGGTGGTCCGCACAAGCCTCTCGTATTGTCTCAGTCTCGACTACTGCAGCTGTAAATCCATGCATGTCCCTATTTTGGGTTTGGACGGAACACGGGCCTTAGGCTCGACCCGTCCAGTTCGTCTGTCTCTTGCTTAGAATCAGCCCATATCGTTCAGTCTCATTCATTCGGGACAAGCCGGTAAGCGAGCAGGCCAGCGGAGGGACTGGCGGGCAGTTGAACAGTCGGCCATGCAGACAGAAACATACAAGTAAGTCACCCTGCCTTTCTCTTTGTCTTCGTGCTGTCACGCGTTCAGAATGATTTGATTTGATCTTAATGTCGCTCGGCGGCAACGGCGGCTGCAGTGGCCGCGACAGTGTCACGAGGGACGCTCGGCAGCCGGGCAGGAAGAGAGATTCTAAAAAACGAAAGAGAAGCTAGGAGTCGCAGATGAGTTGGAGAGGACCTAAATTTGGACATGGGTTGGTTGACCTCAGCCTCAGCAGCATCTCCAGTAGAAATGCCAGGCTAGCGAAGTAGAAGACAACTCGCACGTTTGCCCCGGCAGGAGCTCCCATAGATCTGCTGCAGCGGTAGCAGTAGCAGGAACGCCGGTAACGGCAGCGGCGGTGGTGGAAGAACAACAGCAAATCGAGGTGGTACAGGAGACAAAGACGAACAGGTAGAGGAATTTCAATCGGTTCGATGATTGTAGGGCAACCTAGTGAAGCAGGGTACCGGGAGTAACGAAGATAGTCGACGGGGAGATGGCGGAGACGGCTGTTGGAGCCGGCAACAGAGGGGGGGGGACCCCTTCCTCAACGTAGAAAGTCCTTTTCGCCGTAGCGGTATCAGGCCAAACGAGCATGCGTGAATATGCTACTCCCGAAGAACTTCAATCCTCAGTTGAATTCGCTGCTTTTCGCTGTTGTTGCTTGATGCACACTGCCCTCCTTCATACTTTGCTATACGCTTACTATAAAAAAAAAGTAAATAAAATAGGCTGTGATAAGAATTCGTCAGACACAAAAGGAAAGGCGCGGAAAAGCAAAAACGAAAAAGTTACCGAATTTTTCCTTCATACATCGCTGTTTTTGGCAACAGTAGCATTTGGTATCGCCTCGCGCAAACTGCAGGACAATAGATAAAATACAGAGAAAAAGAACTCAGACGAAGGTAAAAGATGAACACGACGACGACGAAGGGCAAGAAGAATAGAATAGTACACTGTAGCAGAAACGTCAAAAGTAGACTAGCCGGGTGCCGATGGAACCGCCATCTAAATCTTGAGACGACAGCTGCTCCTATTGCTGGAGTTCTATTCGTACGTACCACCTCTTCCACCTCCGGTCGTAAGATTACACACTAAAATTCGAAGTAAGAATGAAAGGGCCGAGTTTTGTCCACATCCCTGGCCTCTTCTCGAGCCCCTGACACAATTAATTCTAGCAATGGCACAAGGGACAAGCGGAATAGGTGTAAATATGAAAGCAGGCGGCGACCGACCACCCAACCGGTCGGGTCCCACCATACTCTATAGATTTACGGTACATAGGCGTTTGGGTTTTGATGTGTGCGTGTGTGCTAGTGGGTGGATGGGAGTACGTCTGGGAATACGTCACCATCGCGGCTACTGCTATTGACGCCGCTTGAATGAGTGTGCCCCTGTTGCTCGGATGCAATCGATTCATCGAAAGCGGAGACAGCTTTCTTTGCAGTGCTGCTGCCATCGTCGTCAATTTCACTCGAAGCCACTTCTCACAGTCCTGTACCGTGCTCCGCGACCGCCGGTTCTTTATCGCCCTTACTATTAGTTAGACAGCTGGTCATAAGCGGCAGTACATTTCTACATTAAACACACGAAGTCAGCTCGGCGAAAGATCGGCGGAAGATCGACGGAATCGACAGCGGTGCATTTGAACTCGTGCAGCGGACTCGAGTAATGATGTCGATGGCGATCGCGGAGGCACCGGCGGATACTTCAATGATTCCAGGTACGGCAGATACAGTTAGCGAATATTTTTGGATCCAGAGGACTCACCACTTCCACCCCCCACTCGAACGCTCGTGCTTTGCTCGACCCATAGAACGGCGCAGACAGAACCCTTCGACACGACAGTTCAGGTCGGAAGAGATGTCCGATTTCGGTCTAAGGTGGCGGCATGTTTCGTAGGGTTCCACCGAGACAGCGTTTGTTCAATACCACTAAGTGAGCGAACAAAGGTGGTTGCTGGCAGTCATTGAATCGTTGTTTTTTTCGTCTTTCTTTATCATCACGCCGATGATGCTGTTATCGATGTCGCCCCCGCCATGGAAATCGCTAGCGACATCATCACTTGCTTGCTGGCTTCGCCTGGCTGCCCTCTGCTAAACGAATCACTAACTAGTGCTTCTACAACTACTACCGCTAAAATTGATTAAACGTTTCTGAACAGCTACGGTGAAAGCAGCTCAGCCGAACTGACCTGTTTCGTCCCTTGCCTTGTCAACTACTGATCGGGTCGCGCAGCATTCGGCAGTTAGCATTGTGCTGCTGTGAGAAGCAAATGCTGCAACCCACTTTTTATCGCCGCCGGAGTCATCGTTAACAGCTGGCATTCGATGACTGATTCTCTCTTGCAGTAGCGATGATGGCGGCGCCGCTCGTGCTTGTTGACGAGTTGTAGGAGTGGGTGCCTCTCTACTCAGGGAAGCCATCGAGCATGTGCCCAGTCGACTCGCGCGAGTCTCCAAATTGAACGGTGGTGGAAGAATGACGACAATACGAGATTAGGAGTAGGCAAAAAATGTAGGGCATCTATAGATTGAGGGGCAGGGTGGGGGGTACTTGGGCAAAAGAGTTCGGGTGAAGAATTCGAGGTTGGAAGCAGCTCCTACTTCTTTGCACTGACTTCAAGTGCCATCGAAGCAGCGGCAGGGTCTACGGTTTCGCTTTGGCAGTCATACGCACTGGATTCGCTGACAAGGCGCTTCCACCCCAGAGGCGGGAACAGCGCAGCACTAGGTAACGCTGGAAGTAAAAGACATGGACGTGGCAGAAATAGTCTGAACAGAAGGGCGAACATCCCATCGTTCTTTTTTGACTGCATTTTTTTTTGACCACGGAGACGTCGAAGAAGAACTGCGTCTCACTTTCCCAAGTCACTCAGTCAGTCATCTCCGCGCGATTTCCGGTGGCCGTTTGAATGAGCCGGGCACCGCCTGAATTGTCTGCACTACTTTGCACTGAGCTTCCTGGTCTGAAATAACAGGCATCAGATGGCGAGTCTAATACTTCGTGATGTTTTCGAAAGACGATGGTGTCCGTTTTCGATTTTCGACCATCTTATGTCCAAAAATTTGGTTTGAGGTTCGAGCTCCTCCCAACTTCATATATGAACCGAACGGCGACTCAGTTGTCAGTAAAAAGTCGATCGACGTCCAAATCGAATTCGGAGAGCGAAGCCAATCTGCCCCTTTAGAAAATAAAGCCTTAACGGTAAGATAAAAGCGTGAAGCAGAGAATGAACTGTGACTAGAGATCAATAATCCAATGTGGATATGATGAAGTCACTCGTCCACCCTCTAACTAGAACAATTACACATATATGTATATACCGTTTCTAGTAGGAATAATGTATAGGTCACGGACTGTGCAAAGCGTTGTCCAGCCGAACCTCGTAGCGACAGGCGACCGCCGCTCAACTATACGTCGCGTAAGAAGTTATCGAGGCTGACTTCTACGTTTGCTTTCCTGTTTCGTTACGCTTTTTTCAGTTCCCTTTTTTTCACGCTCTCCACCACCCCATTCACCCCCCGTCGTCTCAGTCGCTGTAGTAGTGACTTGCATAAACAAATACGCATCTAAACAAGGTGGTACACGCAAACGCTTAGTGGTTGATTGAGCTGTATATATCGTTTTGCCCACTGCTATTATTGCGGCCGCTAGTCCCAGTTGTGCGTTACGTTATTTGTTAAATGTTTGTAAGTAGTGGTTGTCTTCCGATTGCCGCCGCTACTGCCGCCAAGGTAATACTACGCTGGTGTACAACGGAATACGTACAAGATAGTCGACTATCAAATGCTTGAGAAGAGATTTTGTCAAGACCGCAGAGCAGAAAACGAATTGCAAAAGGCATTGGTTGGAGTATTGTGAGAACGCTAATGCGAACTATAAAACCGCTAATTTACAAGTAAGAAGGGAAAAGTGAACGATGTTACAAATCATGTGTCATATTGGTGATGGGGTGCTAAAACTGGCGGAAAAGCTCAGTAAGGTCGTTTTGAACAACTTAACCTTTCTGATAATGTCAAAAATCTCTTTCGATTGGGCTCATTTGTTTTAGTTAGCGTTAAAACGCTGCGTAGAATAGCCAAACTGCGAACCTACAATACGCGAAATGCGTTTGCTCTCTGAATTGTTCTTAAGAGACAACGTTCTCTCAAGGAATAAGCCTGTCAACAGTGAATCTTGGCTACTCAGCCGCCTGCCCTAGTGATCGTAGAAATACAAGTAGGGATAAGAGCTAGCTGACGGAGATGTGGGATGGGCGAATGCTGTTCCTGCCCATTCTAGTATAGGATTGATTTCGTATTTACTGAACTGTGTGGCTGCCAAATGGTGCCGCTGAGACTTCTATGAAAGCCTCCGAAAAGCTTGTATTGGCAGAGAATACCACCAACGAGAGGTGAATTTTAGCTCGCATCGTACGGTGATCGTACTAGTAGTGGAATATATCCGTCTGTATTGTCTACGAAAGAAAAAAAATCGACATATACATATGTATGTGTGTTGGCCCTTTATGTTACCAGGCGAGGTGGGCAATAATAGCCCAAAAAACCTACGCACACGATGGTACGCAAGTTGCTTTGAGAGATAACAGTGAGTTTTTTTTTTTATCTTTAATCTGTCGAAATTCCAACAGTCTTATTGGCCTCTGGTCCTTGGAGCCTTGCCGTCGAGGCTGGAAGGTCATATTCAATCCAACTCGTGTAGATCCCTCCTTGTGTGACAAATCGCAACCGGTTTTCGGCTTTACCAAAGGTCCAAGCAGTAGCAACCTGAATGTATACACACCGGCCGCCGAATCCACACTAGCCACTATCGGGCCAATTAAAGGTATAGAACAATATCTCGCCCTCGCTTCTCCAAACCGAAGTTACTAAGCCCTTGAAAGGACTTTTTATATCTAACTTTGAAATAGATGATAAAAGAACTGGTGGTTCCAGCTGCCGTCTTTGGGAACCTGCTAACGGAATAAACCTACGACTCTGTAGCCCTGTTTATCCTCGCCGCCTTTCTGCCCTAACAGAAAAGCAAGGAAATAGAAAGATGCGAAAAAGGGCATGTGTTGCATCGTCGTGCTCTGGCAGGCCGGCAGGCAACAGCAGCATGACTAGCCTAGTGTGGAGCAGCTAGTATCTTATAGCTGCCTTACAGGGCAAGAAGGAGTCAACAGGCATCAACGACCTGAAAGGGGCAGGAACAACTGGCGGGTGCCGAGGCACCACCCTGTTGCTACTGCGACCGTTCCGGCCAGCCGATTCTCTTCCGTCAGCAAATTGCGACGGTTCGTCGAGCGTATCGACGTAGCGATGTTCAGTGGATGAGAATCGATGGAAAAGATGTGGTAAGCCAACTGTAAGATACGGCTGAACTCCTGTCTCGGCGGTGGCAACAGAAGCGGCAGCCGCTATTACGCTAGCTGCTGTAGCTAGTGTCACAGTGCGTGTTCGTTCGGTCTCTTGACTTGACCTAGCCAACCTTGGTAACGCTTGCGTACCCCCTCACTAGTCGTTTTTCTCTAGTCCTTTAACTTGTCTGCTCTTTTTCATCTTTTCCTCTTTTCTTCATGTCTCTATTCACTATTACCGGCTGGCGCAGGTAGCCACTGATAGTGAAACAGTGGATCCACGTTGCCGCATTCGATCTGCCAGGCATCAGGTTCCAGCTACGTCATACTGCAACCTTAGTAGTAATTGGGACGAGCCTAGGTTTGCCACACGAGTTGCTTTTCGGCCAATTACTAACTCGCCTGCTGACCGCTGGCGTGCGAGCAGGCATCTCGATCGGCAGGTTATTCTCTGCGTGGATACGGGGGTTCGAACGGCAGCGACAGCAGTGGTGCTCGCTAAAGGCTGTGGTAGGACTCTATGTGTTCGTTTCTTTCGCTCGGTTTGCCACCTTGCTCAACACGTCAACACTTCCATCTAAGCAACCATAGTCGGTAGCAAGGCAGAGGGAAGGGAGGGCGGCAGGCAGGAAGGCAGGAACGTCGTACAGCCGGTAAGGTTCTTGGGAGAAGAGGTTTGTACCGGCACATTGGCGAAACTGGCACTTCGGGACGGTATTTGATGCAATGCGGCATCATATGAAGGGGACGCAAGCGATCTGATTCAGGGTGAACGGTCGGACTGGTGAAGCCGACCATTACTTTTCTGACCCTCCTGTGAACTTTAAGGCAGCCATAGCCACATAGGCACATAGATAGGCCACTAGCCTTCCCGCGCCGGCTGTGGTAGCAGCGGGTATCCATCGATGTGCTGTGGTTGCGGTTTCTACAAATTGCAGTTGCCGTCGCTGTCATATCCTTTTTCTCTGGACTTTCGAAATCAAGAGGAGAATACTCGAGGGATTGCTACCGGCTGGCTTGACCGGCACATGCTTACTATAGCTACAAGTGAATTTCCTCCGCTGTCTGACCTGATCTACGCAATCGGTTCTTAAGCTAGAGCACACTTTTGCAGAAGAGCATACCGCCCCTGCACAGTGCATGTTTTGACTTCTTCGTCGAGACTCCAATGTTCATACTGACCCCAAACGGGACAATCTTACTTCGGAAAAAATCGAAGCCAATGATTTAGTTAAAGGAAAGTAGGTTCGACTAGAGCGTTTGCCTAATCATCGGTCTCCTCATTCCCGTTCCCAATTGTGAAGACCGTCGCAATCCAAAGAGAGCAACTTGAGAGCAAGCCTCGAATCCTTAATTCGACCTCGACCATAGCTGGTGGCGTTCAGACTGATTAGTAAATGACAGCCATGCTTGATAGAGTCATCGCGTAACCTAATCCAGCGCAGGATAACTCAAGCAGGCAGTACACACACCGACAAGTGAAACGGGTCGCAGCCTTCTTGTCTATGTAATATTTGTCCTATTTTTTCAAGGTTAGTAAACATAACACAATAATCACACACATGTGCCTAGGAAAGGTATAGGTAAGGTTTTATCGTACCGAATTTCGTTAACGAGCCTAACGTAACATGCGTTGTTCACAGACCACATCTTGTATGTATATATGAGTTGGGTTAACATTATTCATTATTTAGCTATATAGTACATAATACTATTATTATTATAAGTTGTCATTACAGTTAAATCCAAACCGTAGCAGTACGTTTTAATGTTGCGAGTTATATATAAGCCGGTTTTCTTTGAGCACAATCCGCATTCTATGAGAAAATTGTCGCCAAGTATCGGGTACAAAATATAACATGTATATAGTGATGATAATAATGGGTCTTAGGCTGTTGTTATCAGCACGGTAGAAACTGGCTAGTTTTAAAAAGCAGTGGACTGGTATAAGTGAACTTTGGTGGAATCCCATCACCAGCAGTATCACTAGCATCGCCTGCTCGCTCAGCTGCGAACACCACAGCTGATCGGGGCGTGGGGACTCAAGGATGGATTGTGTAATGACAGGTAAGATGCTGAGTGGTGATTGACTGGGAACGGGGGGAATGAGGGTGGATGAGGTAACAAAAAGCGCTGTAACCACCATTGCCTGATACTATGGCGTGGTTTGACTCAAGGCTCGAGGCAAAAGGCGTTTTTGACACCGCGGCCCCGTTCTTTAAAGAGAAACTACTGATCCATCCTCTTCTAGGCGTGAGAATGAGGAGGGAGCCCAGCGCCAAGGGCCATTTTGACTTGCTGACTGCCCTTCAGGATAGATAAGCTGTCTGTCGATGTTGGCACCTTCGTCTGTCGCGGCTCCTAGAAACCTAAGCGCGGTACTTCATTTCTTTTTAACATTTCCTGACCGTGTGCTGTACTTAGGTTCACCAACACCGTGCTAACCTCTACCATCTCCACCACTTCCATGGATACGCATCGTTAGCTTCATTACTATTGGTTGGTGAAGATTTGACACGTACAACGACGCAAAGGATGGTAACAGCGGCAGTACGCAATCGCCGGCCCCCACTGTGACGGCCAGTGAAGGACAGGTAACCCGCTTACTACTTCAGCCATTACTATTACGACCATGACGCTATCATGAGCATCGGCAACAACAACGCTAGAACGAGTACATCATTACCAGTGGCGGCTAACTAGTCTATTGGCGTATCTGTGTTCGCACGGCTGAGTCATCGTCGAAACTCCGAGTCTGTCTTTTTACGCGACTAGCAGCTACGTAGAGAGGTGGATAGAGGTAGGTACCCTTATTTCCCTGCAACAAGGATAGTAAAGGTAGCAGCAATGTATTTCTTTGCTCTGTATGCTATTTCTTCCTACTATATGTACAGGAGTCTTGCCCGTCTCCAGTTGTCGCGTCGTTCTGCGACCGCTTGCTGGCAGGTAGGTTCTTCCATTGTTTCAAATTAGCGCCTGATTGGCTCACGAAGCCTAGGCGACAACGGACTGAAGGTGATCGACGCAAGAGACTCGAGGTGGAGAAAGAGTCAGACGATGAGGAAAGATAGAAGACGCGCTACAAAGGCGGGAACACAGAATGTGAGCAGACAAAGAACGAAAAAGTTTCCTCGTTTTTCGAGGTTTTTTTATTCCCTCTCTCTCTCTCTCTCTACCTTAAGCTCGTTTGTTTTTTCTGCACTTGTTGTTCGTCCCCTTCTTCGTCTCGGCTGCTGAGGCTGCCTCTCTATTATCGCTGCCTGGCCTGACGCTTTGCACTCTACGCCGTCCGCTTTTGTGCCCCTGTCGCTAACCGCCTCTCGATGGGTGCCCGTTTCCTTTGGTCGCTACGAGTCGCGAATGGCCTCTAATGGAAGTTTCCTCGGACCTTTAGTAGGTTTCATATCAGCGAATAGAATAAACTTAGCGATCGAGGCTAGCTGTGGAGACGAGCGTTCCTCATTTTTCTCAACGCTCACCTTTTATTTTTCATTTACCAAAGCTACCTCATCTACCATTTGCTCAATCCCGACGCGTCGGCATACAGTCGATTTCTCTGAGCGCATTCGGCACCGGCCGAGGACTGACAAGTTGCTGCCAACACAATATCTTTGAGGTACAGTGAGAGGCAGCGAAAAAGAGGCCTACATCGTCATCTCGGTGTGTGTAACGACGAATTCGACGTCCAATTCGCACACGATGACTACGGAGGGTAGAATGCAACAAACGGTACAAGGCGTTTCCGATCCGGAAGGCAGCATTACGAGATTACGACGGCTGGGGTATAGTGGCAATGTTAAGGGTGAGTCAGCCTTAGCTGCGAATTCATTGACCATTCTACTACGTATAGCACAGACGTAAAAGTTACAGCGCCAAAACATAGAAAGGAAAGCGCAGGTAGACCAGATCGTGGGGCGCTGACTCCTAGTCTGGACAGGTCAAGGGGCTGCGAACAGATTTGGATAACTGAAAGACTGTACAGGACACCCAGAGTGATTACGGCTGGTCCAGTGGTAAGGATATTGAGTTAATGCAGCATATCTCGAGTGCAACTGAGTAACAGGATACCCAGGTGGCTGGCGTGACAGGCCGGCGCCAGCTATGACAATCAAAGGCGGACCTATCCGCGCTTTCTGTCTGAACCCTTTTTCTGTCTCAGCTTGTGCACCACCATCAGCAAAACAACCACTGTAATATCTCTTCATTCTAACTTAGGTTTTTCGTCCTGTGTCCAATGATACAGCACACGATGCGAGAAGGCGTAAAATATACGGATGTAAAGACGGCATCTATCCCGGTTGTCGTGTCATTCTCTGGCTTTTTTTAGTCTACATCCAACTTAGGGGTATGTTTCAGTTACGATTTTTGAAAGGATCGAAAAGGGCGCCAGGCTTATCCTGATCCAAGCCGATTGCGCTCAACTATGGACGAGAGGGTGATGGCGTTGAAGAAAGCTAAAGCCCAAAGGGGCAGTCATAAAACAAATAAGAATCAATTAGCGATTCTCGTCAGGCGTCCCTGACTGCTCTTTGAGATTAGTAGCCCATCGTTTGTAAGACCTTCAATGAGAAGCGTCTGTCTTAGAAAGTGAGCGACAATGTGGACGAGTAGAAATGGGAACGGTTGTGGAGCACGAGACGATCCGAATACACAAATGTTACCGCTAGCTTTTGCCATCAACAGATTCGCTACGAAAACGATAACGAAAACAGAATAGCAAAACAGGTACAGTATCTGAAGCACGAAATTCCAACTTTTGTTGCTTCTGCTTTCTTTTCCGATATTTTGGAAAACTTGACATCAGAGCTGCAGAATAATACTACCACTTTGTCTTCACTAGTACTTTGTCGCTACCCATATGACTCCTTCGATTCCCTTACTGCTGGGGCTGCTGTTCGTCTACCTTCTAATTACGAAAGCAGAGCTTCTGGTAGAGCCGTCTGTTCGTAAGTTCGTTTTTCACCGCAGAGGGCAAACTAAGAGCCAGCGGCATCAAGCGAAACAAGAAACGATGAGCTCGAGCGGCAGTAAAAGCGGTGCCAGCTTCTTTTCCTCCCCGTTTTACCCAGCGATTGTGGTGTCGTCGTCGTCGTCACGACGTACTAGGTTGCCTTCCGCTCGACCGTGGCCGTGGCTGCCGCTCTGAGTGGCTCATGCGCCTGCTTCCTTCTTGGCTGTTCGGCACCGCCGCTGCTGGAGCCGTCAGTGGGTGATTGCGTCCCTCGTATAACACACTGCTGCCAACTAAGCCACCTACCCGTTTGCAGCAGCAATAGACTGCTGCGCACTGGCTGGCCACCGTCGTCTAACACCCGCTTCCCTGTGCCTTCCTTTTTTGCCTACTATTCGCATCCTGTAGACAAGATACGTGGGCACGGGACGCCATACAGGAGGCCAAGGCGACCGGTCGCCGTGAATCTATCTTACGAATCAGTAAGCCTACCTCCTGCTCTGCATAATATTTCATTTTTTTATCCTATGTGTCTGCTTACGTGTGTATATGTATGTATGCTAACACTATTGCCACTGCTAGCTTGTTGAGCTGTCAGACTTGTGCCGCCGCTCCAGCCCTTGAAGCAGGGAGGGCTGCTTCTGTTGGTACTTTGGAGGCACTACGGAATGTGATGTGGCTGCCGCTTCTGACAAATAGCGCAAGTACCGACCGAAGAGACCCGAGTTCCGATCCCCTTACCCCCACACCTCGCGAGTCAGAAAGAGAACGAGAGCCAGGGCCCACATCGCCGATTCCAAAGATCCAACAGCCCAATAGCTACGTCTCTGTGTGCGTGCGCTTTGGAGGTTTTCCCTGCAGGAAGCTGCCCCACAGCCTTACCGCTACCGCCAGCTAGCCGGCCAACTAGCTAGAGAGATCTTGAAACGAGGGGCTTTTGCTTCCGCCTCGAAAATGCCCCAAACTTTGATCGTCACCCAGTAACATCGCTTGCACACGCCGTTGTGGCGATTTTCGGCGACCCGGCAGCTGCCACCTTCTTCCCCAGCTGATCCTCATCCTTCTTTTCGTTTTCGTCCTCGTCCTTCTGACTTACCCTTCAGCTGGTAGAGTTCAGCTCGGTTGACTCTTCAAACTCACCTCCTTGTCAATTCTTCGTGGCTTACTTTTCCTTTTGGGCTGACTCTTCAATTTCATCTTCTTTTCTTAACGACCACCACCATCCTCTGACCAGATCCTGGCTGGATCTTCCTGCTTTTCGCGCATATCAGCTCCTCTTACAGTTTTCCCCAAACCCCTGTCTACCGACCAACTGTCTCCTCACTTCTATGACACAAAGAAGAGATGAAGAACAGCTATGGATGGGACGCAATATACGCCATTGAAAACCGAACCTTATCCGCTGGTGCCAATCGCATTTGGCGATACATCTTTACCACTAAAAAGGATAGGGAAGATCTGTATATATAAATAGAAACAGACGTAATAATGTAATTGTAATAGCTATCATTCCTAAAAAGAGAGAAGTCGGGCTCGTCCAAAATCACCGTTCTGCTATCAAAGTTTTTTCTTACGAAGCTCGAAATATACGAATATATTTATAGTAGTATATATAATTATTTATATGTAGTATATATGTGCATATACTACAAGTTATCTTTAGGACTCGCAATTCCAGTCTCCATATAAGCTAAAACTCATTTCGGAGCTTGAACAGCGCAGAGTACCTGCATTGCTTCTGTTAAAGGCTAGTAGCAAATAATAAATGTGCATAGTAGAGTGTATATATAACATATAAGAGAGAAACTATTTTTTTCTGTTTGTTGCTAATAGTCTGCTATAATCTTCGAATGATTTCTATTTACTAGCTTCCGTCTTGCTTAGGTTCCAGGTGTTCTCGTCAGGGATCGGTTGTTCAGGGTACGAAACAGACAAGTCTTTAGGCGCTAAGTCACCAAATCTTTAATTCATCCGTTTAACGAACCACAGGGTATAATAACTGTGTTGGTCACTGTCCCCTTTGCTTTGTGGCAGCAGCTAATAATATTTGATCACTTTCAAGCGAAGCTATATTTATTTATTTATCGAATTTAGCTCATTTTTAGTTTCCATGTGCCTGCCTGTCCGAAAACATCGTTCCCCTATTTTCTCCTGAAAGGAAAAAGGTTACTTGGGAATTTTTGGAAGTAGTCGGAAATGTTGTCATGAAAAATAGTAGCTAGAAAAATAATAATAGTAGCTTCTTAGCTATGAAGTCTGAAACCTGTCAGTGTTTATTCTGTCACACCGCTGCAGCCGGTTAAGCTAAAACTAAAACGAAATATTTTTTGTTAACCTTCTCAATCAAAGCTCCCGGTGCCCGTCGAAAGCCTTCTGACAGAAAAACAATGCTGTGATCAAACCGACAAACTCGAGATTTTGCTAGTCGGGTCGTAGACCTCCTGGTTCTGCTGCTATTAGAGAAGCTTTAGAGCTTCGAACGGGTCAAGTCGAGACGAGACACCCTTGTCTCTGGTGCTGGAAGGTCGACAACGGACGGGGATCTGCTCCCTCTGATTGTTCCGCTGACGGGCAAAAGCTTCTTCCCCCTTCGGTATGGTTCTATCCCTGTATCTTTTGGCCAGTAAAATTCCGCTACGCGACTTTAGTAAAGATCCACCTAGCACACTCATGATTCCGGGATTCCTGTATCGCGGCCAATGCCGCCGAACGCGCCGTCGCCCCATACCCTACGCCTCTCTTCGACGGTAAATCAGCACCGCGCTGATCTGTCCGTTCGAGGCCGGTCAGCCACGGGCGGATGAAGTGGCCACAGGGACAAACGTGATGGTTGGCAACCAGATGCCACTTCGATACAGCGTTCCTGTTGGATTGCTGAAAATACCTTCGGTGGAAGCCGTCCTTTGGCTTTCGTGGACCCCGTTTTGTGACGCGGTGCCGGAGCAAGCCGGCGATCGTTCCCACAGCTGCTTTTCTCTAAACGCACAGTCTGCAGACAGAAGGAGCAGTGCACGAAATCATGGACCTGGTCCTGACGCTGTTCAAAGCGATGTCTGCAGACTATAAGGCATGGAAGCGTGTAGCAAATTTTAGATATGACTCTTCTCGCTATAACCCGTACGATGCCGCTGGTCTTCATGTAAGCTCTCTCCTTTTTTTTTTTTTTTTTTTTTATCTTGAAGTCTCCGTGCTTTTTTGGAGATTCACGAACGAAGCAAATAGCAGGGAGAACCAGATTTCCCGCGAGAGCCTTATCCCAAATTGCGCGTACGTTCTATACTCTATTTGATGGTGCTGGAATTGATTTGAGCTTCGACATCGCTTGACGACTGGTTTGGTTATAGACACGTCGTGCTCCAAAAACACACTGCCTGTTTTGCGTCGCTTCAGCTTTTCGCTCATAGCCTCTATGACGCTATGGCTACTATAGTTAAGTGTGTCATGATTTTTTTAAGTACGGGTTACATACAAATAGCCAATATTAAGTAAGCTTCATACTGCAACAGAAATAATATACTGACTCGGGTATTCGCAGGACGAACTATCGCAATCACTGCTCGCGCCCCAGCTCCAGCCATAGCAGTCCTGCGTTCCTGTCGTTCGTACGGCTTTGTGGCGCCCCCCAGTCAAGCAGATGACTTTGAGAGAACGTTAATTTCTTGGCCAATCATTACTGATACTGCCGCTATTACGTGGAAGTAGCACTAGATTTTCAAAGCCAACCGTAACACAGAGTTGTCTGTCAGACCTCAGTCAATCAATAGGTTTATAGGGCGGTCTCCCTCTTTTCAGCGGATTACCTTTTATTATGATCAAGTAGACAAAGGCGATTCAAGACCCCCTCCGCGTTGACCGCGTATCTCAGGGAATCCACTTCCAATCAAAAGCCGTTACGGTGGAGGCGAAACTGGAGGGGAGCGCTTCGACAGAGGAGGTGAGGCAGTAGCGGAATGATGATGATCATCATCATCGGTAGCAGCAGTAAACGCAGCAGGATCCAAAGAAGCCAACGGCTGCAGCGTTGCGGTGGTTTAGACGGAGGCTAGACAGTCCGAATCCACCAAGCAGGAAGGAGACAACCGGCAAGCCCCCAAGGGGCGCGGGTCGAGTAGTAAGTTGGGCCGTTTGCTCCATCACCCACGCAGTTGCTCTGCAATCACTGCGATCTTCCCTATCACTGGCGACATCAAGAACTGATGCAAATACCTCTATCCTGTAACGAATGAATCGGAGATAAACTGAGCAAAGCTTCGAACAGAGGTAACCAAACGAGGTTTTGGTAAACGACTATAACCGGTAAAGCAAAGCGCGCTCGAAGCGCGAGCAGGAGGGCGTTTCTCCATACTGCTACTGGTGCTAAGCGTCCCACCCAACTGACGGATGGATAGACTTGAGCAATAGACAACTAACTAACACAGGTTTCAAGCAGTCCCACGTTGCATCGCTTTACGCTACGCTCTGCATTTAACCTGGCACTGTACCAGAAGCTGTGGTCACCGGCGTGCAACATCAACGTCGGCAAACAGCACACACTGCGTCGCTCTCGGTTGCTGAGTTTTAGCGGGAGTAACTTCGAATTAGCAAATTGGATATTTGGATTAAATAGTGGACGAGGAGAATGTAGAAGCCAGTCAGCCAGCTGACTAACGCGAAGACAGAGTGAAGGGACAGAACGTTGTTGGTCGGTTGCCCTGGGGCTCCACCAGGCTCAGATACAAACGAACTGGTTTAAGAGTCTCACTTTGAGCCCAAAAGTCTAAAGGGACCAAACAGAAAATGAGAGAGGTAATTTTAATCACTCCGACCACCCCCGGTTGGGTCTCAACTGCCTCTGATCCTTGCCAAAACTAGAGAAGTATCCACAGTTGACGAATCGAACGGGTGACATGCAAGGGCATAACTTAGCCGGCTCTACATCCTTTCTATGAACCCTCGACAAGCCAAGGAGCTTGTTAACTTTCCAACAGATTAGACCAAGCCATATCTTTATTTACTACCTGTCTTTACCAAGCTACTACGCAAAATACCAAATAGTTTTCAGCGAGGGGGAACATGGCCCCACAACTCGTCGAATGCCAGTCTTTATTATCGGTAAAGAATCACTGTCATCACCGTCGCTGCTGTCGTTTTATTTGTTAACCTAAACGAGCCGTGGATCTTGATCGAGCTAGTCTTTAAACGAAAGGATCAGCGGTCTCTTAAGGTTTGTTGGGGATTGCTGAAAGGAAAATTCGTTGATTTGTCTATCCATGTGCGTTCTGCGATCAAGTGCATATATTTCGTATCACCTCCACGTTATATACCACTAGCAGGTTTAGTTATGTGCGTAGAATACGCGTTTTGTTAGTGAGTGGTACATTTAGTTGATGATAGGGCAATCGGACATTATAAACACACTGTGTCAAATAACATAGTCTAATGTATAATAATAATAATAATAATAATAATACAATCCTCGTCTCCGCTTGCTATTAGTAATTCAAGAAGACATGCCCTCAAAATTCAAACACTCTTTTCCTGCCCGATTTTATTTCTCTTTGGTATCGATGCGATTACAATGTCTGCGGCGGCTGAAGTTCCGACTTTTTTTTTCTTCCTTTCATCTTTCCATCGATTGAATGAAGGCACAGTGAAGGAATGAGTGAACTGACAAGGTCGTTCGGGCAGACAGCAAATTGGGGAAACCTCTGCTTATCCAGGAATGGGCAGCCGAGCCAGCTTCAGCCGATCTGCCTGTTCAGATTGACTCATATACTCAAGCATTCAGCTACTAGCGTCGAGGCGACAAAAGCCGCCATCGCCGTCAGCCTTCTGTGTGTCGAATAGAGCAAAACGATAAATCGACTCTTTAATGACAGGCCACTTTCCAACACCGCTCCTCCACACCGCAATCGCAGCCCGCTTTCCTGCGCCCCTCATACCACAGTTGCCTCCCGCCGTAGTTCTACTACTACCCTCACTAGCACCGGGTAGGAGCCCCCCTCTGTGATAAGCCTTGCCCATTCTTTTCCACCTTTTTGCTGTTGGTGCACAAGACTTTGAACGCGAACAAACGAGCAACAGCTACAACCCCTATCGTGTGGCAAGTAGCACAGGTTGGGGTGAACGCGTGTCTACATGTGAGAATGGCTTGTTTGCCTCTCATGTGTGGTGTGAGCCGGCTTTCTTCTTCGCCTTTCTTTGTCGATACGTTATTCCTTTACAGGCTGGTCGTCGTTCCTATAGTCGATTGAGGAAGCAGCCTAGCCATTATAGAACTGTGGGCACCCAGTACACAACGCTGCTACTTATTCGACGACCGCATCAGCAAGCAACTAATGCACACAGCTTTGGCTTGCCCAGGCCATCAACAGAGAACAACGACGGGACGCGCTGCCTTTCGCATGCCTTCATCTGTGCTGTATCTTATGTCTGTGTGTGTTTCCCATATGAAAGTCGATGCGACAGGACAATAGTACTCGCTCGCGTGTGTAGTTTAAAACGCAGCAGGAACCAAGCGCGCGCGTAGGACCTGATTCGGTGGCCGAATAAGCTGCTTTTCGTACAGTCGAGTTGACTTTGCCACTGGGGGTATCCTAGTCCGACAGGAACTGGTTGACTGATTCGACCCGGTCGCCAGTCGGTCGGTTTAATCGCACAGAACTATAAGCACATAGAACGCAATGTTCAGGTTACGAACAGTGGCGAGATCACCGTTAAGAGTATCGGCGTCATTCGGAAGTCGACGAAGAAGGCGGAGACATAAGACCACCAAAACTACTGATCGTATTTGGCATCAGTTAATCTCTGGCTCCATAGCAAACTTGCTAAGTTCATCTGTGACTCTGCGGTATTGTGGCAACACTACCGTCCACGGCTGATAATACATTGACATGAAGGCAATACAAATA
Source organism: Varroa jacobsoni (assembly GCF_002532875.2). NCBI lineage: Eukaryota > Metazoa > Arthropoda > Arachnida > Mesostigmata > Varroidae > Varroa > Varroa jacobsoni. The sequence goes on from NW_019213135.1 coordinate 102,811, forward strand.
CGAAGTAGCTATATTCTGCATCTGTTGAAAATAGTATTAGACGTACAGTGGCGTGGTCGTCTGCTCGGTACGATTGGACAGCTAACCGGTGACAGTGGTGAAAACTCGTTAGTCCTCCTGTCTGTTCGTTCGATTGTGTTGGATCTACTATTGTATTCTGCTTTCTGTCTTTTTCCGTCTGACTGTCCATCGGTTCTTGCAAGCGGCTTATGTAGTTCGCTGGTGCATGAGTACATCAAAGGTGTTCGAGCCCCCTGTCAGGTAACTCTTTGTAACAATAGCTGACGGCATCTTCCCAGTTCAACCGCATCGCTGTAACTTCGAACTGCTATATGCTGAAGCTGCGTCTACATATCTGCATAGCTCATAGTTTTAACCAGTGTGTCATAATACTCTTAGTTACACTCGTTTACAGAGTGTCGTTAAATGGAGGACGTTGTATCGACGGGTCGCCACACCGAGGAGGAAACTGGGAGCTTGCTAGAAAAACAAAAAAGCAAAATGTAACTACTCATGCTTCACCTGATGCCCGTGTCGTTGACGCTGTCGCTCCGCAGCAAAATCATTTCGGACTGTGTGATATTATATTCGCCACTGCACACATCCTGCCGACGCTATCTCTGACAAAGTTGAACCCAGGCTGGCTCCCCGGTATTAGCTTAGTCGATAGTAAAAGGTGTTCTCCCAGCTTTGAGCACTAGAGTCTGTCCTCTGCGATTCGACTGCTATACCACCTATTATAAACATCAGACAGCTATCCGTTAGCTAACTCCGGTGCTTTCTAACTTTACGCGGCAAAGGCAGTCAGCGACAAAGGTGGACAGCGAGCGGCTGTTGTTGTCGGGGAAAAGAGAGTGAGAAGACGAGAGAGATAAAAGAGATGGGAAAGAGGGTCATGTTTGTCCAACGGGCCGTCCCAGTGCTGACGAGGCCGCTATGGTGGAAGTTATTCAATGCCCCAGATCATTAAGAGCTGTGACCGTAGTCCCGCGGATTTCTCTTCCGTGAAACTGCGGCTATCCACTGCCCTTGAACAACAGCAACAGCAGCAGCAGCAATCCTCGCTGACCGAAGACAACTCGGTTTCACTAACCTCTGTGGAGCCGGTGGTCTGAGCCACCTCTATCACTTGTTGACTGACTATAGCCCACCTATAATCCCCGGCAATCTCCTGCACTTGGTCTGCTCGCGACATAAGATAATCGTCTTTACAACCGGCCCCTACACAGACATGGACATTGCACGGAGAAGGGATGTGGAGCCAGCCTGCGGGGGTTTGCCAGAAGAGGCTACCTTAGGGACTCATGGCGTGCTGCTAGGTCAGTTATCTACCTGACGCTAGCCTAAGGTGGAACAGAATGCATTGCGCGATGAAACAACAACGTGAGAGCAACGTCAGTAAAAGCACTAGCGGTCTTAGTAGTCAGTTTTAGAAAAGAGCTATTTGGGCGAGCAACAATCCTGTGAATCCCACGTTTTCCTTTCTCCGTTTGCTGGCTCGTTTCCTCCAAAGGAAACGGGCTAACGGACACTGATCGTTTATCATCCTGTTCTCTTGCCGCTGCTCCCAAATATTAACAGCAGCAGGTCGATTTCATTGTTGTTTGTTAACTTCCCAGTATGCCCTATAGCAGTGGACTAACTACCGAGAAGCTGCTACTCTAGCCGGTAGTGACGCACATCTCTGTGTGTATCGCGATTGGTGGCATGTCGCCCGATGTGTCCTCATGTTGTATCAACATGAAATGATGAGTAGCAGTTCACCCTTTTTGTTACGGCGAGGTGACCTAGTCGAGCTGGTGGGCCGACCGTTAACTCGATCGGTTGCTAGGGCTTGGTCAGCGCGCCAAGAAACAATCGAAGCCGCAGTGATACTGGAGATAGCATCCATAAAACTGTTGAATACGGCACAGCAACACTTGGCCGAATTGTGTAGGCAACGTTTTCGCCCACAGAACTTGCACTCTTTCCGTCGCAGTAAGTGCAGCCAACGCCTTTTCGGTTGACTGAAGAAGCAAGTTTGTTGTCTCGACGACTTGAGCAACCTAACAGTCTGTCATGCTGGTGCGACCCAGCAAACAAACAGTAACGCAGGCCAGCAATAGTGGAAGCGGGTAACTCAGTGTGAATGAAGCAGCAGCACAGGCACTCCGCCGGATGGACGACTGATCTGATGCCTCTTGACCCAACTCGACGACGAGCAATCGGCGTTACTGACCGTCGTTTCGTAGCTGCTACACGTGATATGACCATTACTGCTGCTGCTGCTGCTTGTACTCTTTCGTTGATACAGAGGACCCAAGCAAAAGCTAGGGGTCGGCAAAGTAAGAACAACGAGATGGGTCTCTTGGAGATGAAGGCATCAAGGGATTGGGCAACACATTACCTCCCATCCAGTGATAGAGGCCAATTACAAAGAAGCACTCATCGTCTTAGGCCAGTTTGTTTCTCTCGGCCCGCCTCTTTTGCCATTGTATGTCAGTCTGTCTGTTTGCTGGCAAGACAACGCAGAGGCCGGTCCGCACAAAGGCCGACACAGCTAGGGCAGTGGTAGGCGACAGATAGCGAGTGTTTCTCTTTCATCTTTGACCGACCGAACCGTGCAAACGGCCGACATAACGCTTTTTGCCCTATTCCCTCTTCGTTCCTTTTTTTTCTGCGACGTCTTTAACCGCGGCTACCTATTTACCAACATACATATGCTTCCCTATGAAGTCCGCCACTCATATCCGGTTACTTCGAATACGACAGTAGCGCTCGCAAAAGCATAGTGCTTTAGCACTTCAAAAATCAGCCAAATGCCACTCAAAGCTGAACCAGTCTCTTGACGGATGGAGCCCTCGAAAGCAATAACACGGGCGATACCACGATGAGGCCGGAAGACCCAACCGCTAGCGTTATCAGTGCACACTAGTAGAATGAATAGGTGCATCCATCGATGTCGCTCGCTAGTGATGTGCAGTGTCGTTGCATCCGGCACACTAACCACGCGCGCCAGCAGCAACAGCAGCGAGGCTAGCATAAACAAATACGGATACATATTATAGATAACTACATTGCCAGGGTAGGAACAAAGAACTCACTTTATATCGATTACCACCAGACATAATAGCTAGAGGATGGTGATACTCCGGATTGGGTTGTCCCTCGCATTATTGGCATTATCTGTGCGGTAATTCCGCCACATCACACCCGCGCCACATTCACTCAGTGCAGGACGCGGTGTTAGGCCTCTGCGGGGTGCTGTAGATAATTGTTTGGACAAAGAATCGGTTCTAGTCAGAGCCGCCTAAATTCGACCTATGGCGATGGTGATCCGAGATCCTTCTGGACTACTTGTATGCCATGTCAGAGCTGCAATGGAATGGGGCATGGCTTTAAGCAGACGTACGACCGCATCTCTGGCTGCTATCTTTGACAGCGGTTATGACAATATGGCGAGAACTGCAGATGAGAATCCTACTAGAATCCTTCTAGTGTTGTGATGCTGACGTTTTTCTTGGTTTTCAGGAAATCTAAGGAGTCTTTGTTTTTGTAGCATAGCTGAGCTAAGCTGAAACAGATAGAAATCAAAATAAAGGTCTACATCTGAAAGAATCACGACGTGTACTGTCAAGAGATCTAATGTACTTGCACATATGTACCCCGGTAGTCGTTTATACACTGAAGTAATCCCCATAACAACTTTTGACCGATGTGAGGACAAGACACCCCGTTTACCCCCAACGGTATTGCAAACACGTTAGGTTGGAACAAACGTTTGATGCTTTTGGTGAAGACATGTTAAGATATCGACAGGAGTGAGTAGCAAGAAGTACTTTTCTCCATGTTTTCACCTCTATATTTCGGAATATGAAGCGGTATTGAAAAGCTATTGGTATTATATTTTCGAGTCCGCTCCGATGAAGCCCACACTATAAAAATCCATAACGTCATGAAGTGAACTAAGGCGAGTTCAGCCTTGAAATGGCGAATTCCCTTTAAGTCCTTTGCAAAAATCTCTTTCGTTTCAACTCAATCCTAGTACGAACCTCAACGGCGATATTCAAAGACACGTGCCTCAACTATGCCCATATCTTTCGCTATGGGGTATAAGGGCATCGCTATAAGGGCAAACTGAAGTTCGCGCAGTGCTGCACCCTTCTTAGAAAACGAAGAGAGTATGCTCTCTGCACGTTAGTTTATGAGAGGCAGCTTAGAAAAGGCCGAGTAACATGGACATCGTTCAGAAGCTACACCTTGGATTTCTATTACTTCTTGGGCTCAGTCGTCGTCTTCTCGCTTGCCCCACGCCGTTTCCCCAATCTTTTATACCTGCAGCAGCCGCGTCTGGCGGCCGCGTCCACCGACCAACACCGATCCACTGAGCCAAGGGACGGGTAGCAATTGGCCAACAGTGACCCCGTCGTGAAGCGATAGAGCCGATGTCTTGGGGGTCATGAGATGCGTACAGCCAGGTGTGAACTCTACTAAAACAGGCTGAGCATGAAGGGGTCAGAGGGTAGTCAGGCACTGGGGTAGGCAGCAAAGAAAGCAGACATCCGTGTAGCGAGTAGCTCCGTCACACGTTAGAGTGGACAATAATAAAACGGCACACAAACACCAAGCCATACGTAAGCAGGAGAGGTACATCTAGCAAGAGGTGTACCGAATGGGCATTTATATAGAACGGACAACCCGGGAATGACCGGGAATAAACGAAGGACGAGGCCGACAGGGTGGACCAAAAAGGACGAGCAGCTGGCCAATAGGCTGCGGCAGTAAGGAAGCAACGGGTCATGCTAGTGTGGCTGTAAAGAGAAAACACTCAGCAAGCGACTTATTTAGCACTAGCTATTTATTACTATTATTTGTCGGTGATAAGAGACCGGCGGATCGAGCAGCAAACGCGCGCTCGTCTACTACATCTTCACAACACAACGGGCGGGTAATAGAGAAAGAACGATAGGTAAAGAAAGAAACAAAGATAATCTAGGCCATAAGCTTGCGATACAGAAGCAGCAGCAGCAGCAGCAGACATTGCACCGGGCTCCATTAGACTCACCACTGGATGTGGGAAGTATAGCAATACACATAGAAACGTAGAAATATAAAATTCTGTAAGCACTACCACAGTTGTTTTAATAGTAGACTATTGAAGTAACCCGAATGGTTATGCTGATACCCGTGACACTAAAAAACCTATTGCATGTGTCCACGAAAGGATGGGGTGGGAAAAAACGCCAGACTTAAGGTCGTATCACTCGCAAGGTCGGCATTAACTAAAGCAGAGATATTAGCATCAACAACAGTACATTAGGCGCTGCGGCGGCTCCACTACCGATCGAGCCAGCTCGGGCTGCAGATCCAACAGGCAAAAGGGTGGATCTGGTCGGTGCTTATTGGCGTCGTAACATGACGCTAGCAACGAGGAACTAGCATTGCAGATTTTCTCGTGCATTGGCAGCAGAACAGTACAATTAGTTGCCGCCTAACAAGAATTTAGCGGGCGGAAACGAAAAGAAAGGGACGTATGAAACAGTGCGTCAGTAGACGCAAAAGCACAACACGAGTGCAGAAGACGAGAAAAACGAAAGCGAGAGAAAATGAAAATCCAACAACAAAAGAGGCAGAAGCAGCTCCGCAGCACGCCCCTTACGCACCCCTTGAACGGATGTTTCTGTTGGGCGTACAATACGACGCATATTCATATCTTCACACAGGCCCTGTGCTGCATATGCTTCTGCTAACAGCAATTAACAGAGCAAGTAAAAGGAACGAGAAAGCGTTGAAATACGCCATTCAAGCGCTTCTTTTCGCTGTGCTTACGGGAAACAGGAAACATAAACATAAGAATCTTTCTCGACTGATTAAGGCACCGAGAAGAAAGCGGACCGATTGTTGTTTAACTAAGGGCTTTCAGGGACCATAAAAGAACGAGGGAGAAACAGATCCACCGACCACTGGAATGACTGACTTCACGTGCATCTCAGCGACTTTTGGCGACCTGCTGTTTCCTCTGCTCCTGATGCTGCGGGGGAGGCACACCATGACAGCTGGCTTTGGTGATCTATCCACAGTGATGTTGCTGAGGCAATGCAAAAATAGAAAAACGGAGTATAAGCGGAAGAGGGCAAGGTGGAAGGGCGTAGAAGGGGATAAGCAAAAGGACTGGGTAACTAGTAGAAGGAAGCACTGACGGAAACACTCGCGCCTGCAAGACAGAGAGGGTGCCAATGAGCACAGTAGAAGGCACAATGAGGTACAAAAGAAGTACACCTACGTGGGGTGAGGCCCGAGTGGGGCTGAGTGGAGCACACCGGGGCACAGTGGCACGCAGTGCCACAATCGGAAAGGGGGAGAGTCGGTAACCCTTTAGGCGGGCACAACGCTTTGGCTCGCTCGTTCGTGTGCGTGGGGCAAACTTGGCAATTCACAAACAGAGCAAGATCTGAGTAGTGCTGACTTATCTAGTTCGTTGACTAGTTCACAACTCTAGCAAAGGGTGGATAGGTTAGTATGCACTTAGCCTTTTCAATTGAGATCTCTTTCAACTGTACCAGATCACCCAACACAGAAGGTATAGCTCAACCGGCGCTGCCTCCAATCACTTAAAATTCTCTATATCTGAATCAGTCATCGAGTGTCACAACAACAGATACGCAATCGAACAAAATAAACACTAGCGTTTGACTAGGAGCTTAACTTTTGCGCCCGAAAGTTGTGTAGCAGGTAATCAACTGTTTTAACGAGATGCAGTTAAATTTATGCGTAGGTCTGCGCCTATCTCAAACCGCCTTCGGAAGCAACGACGAAGACGCTTCTCCGCTATAGTTGGGTGATGGTCTAAATTAAAGTAAAACTTACTGATTTACGTTATAAATGGCGAACGTTCAGACAACGAGTTCTGCGTATCAGTCGGATCCTAAAGGCAGAGAACAAAGCGATGAAATTCGTCGTAGCCATGTTTCCTTCGGGAGAGGTCTGCAGTTGGATGTTATGAAGGATAGAGGGAAAAGCCATTGCACGAGGGGCACCGCAAACCGTTTGGTTAGCCATTGTTACCGTTGGCTGTAGCCAAGGCGTACAGCCTATTGTACTCTTGCTACAAGACATTGATGCCGTAGTCCCCAGAAATCGAGCCCGACACCAACAGCAGCGTCAGCAGCAGTCTAGTGTCCGAAGACGATTCGTCCATTTGATACACTTAAGTCAGATCCTACCTATTAAAGTTTAACTAAAGCATCACCATCCTGTAACCACAACGGCCATGACAACTATTGGAAGAAGCAACACAAATAAAAAAACGAAAGAAAAAAGAACGAGATTGTTGAACTGATTTTTTCGAGTGCTTTGTACAAGTTCTGACTCCCTTGTGATAACATGCGTGTTTGTTGTGTAATAACCTAACTAAAACAACGTTTAAATATCCTCCAGCGCGATCAACTTAACCTAGCAGTCTACGGAAGTCTTTTCCGGTGATGCTACAAATGCTCGAGAGGCTGTTGCGACCAGAAGCTCGTGGCTTTCTTTCCCAGCATGCAACACAAATCAGGGAGAGGTTCTGAACGTTTCCCGCGTACTGATGTGTCATAACAGCAGGTGAGAACTTAGATCAACAGACGGAAAAAGAGGAAGAGCGAGAACACACAGGCGCGAAAATTCGAAAGCTAAAGGTACCGGCGACCTATCTATCCTACCTGTGCACAGGTTTGTAGAGAGATTCAATATCCTCTACATTACGTGGCTTGCCGCGCCATTGACTTACGAGATGTGTGTGCAGCTCCGTATGTCGGCCTCCAAGTTGCCACATGAGCCAGTTCCCGTTAAAGGTGGCGATCAACGAAGGGTTGACAAGTGTTGCCCTCTTTGCAGAGTCAGCGAATAGAATTGGGATTCCGTCGGTCCTGCCAATGGCAATGGGTAACTTATGTAATATTAGCCTACAAGAGGTGAAATAGATGCTAGACCGGACTAGTAGTGGTGGCTCAAGTCCAGACAGGCATCGAAGTGAGAGGAGTTTAGTCCAGCCCGTAGCTGCTCTGGTGTGGACGAGGATGGGGAAGTGTCTGATGCAACAGCAGCAACTGGCAGCATTCGGCGGCTTCACGGGTGCTGTACTATGACCAGCCATGGGTGGCTTGTTCTTCTACACTATCAGTCCGGTATGACAGATTGATGAGTATGCCAATGGCGAGCGTGTGACAGCACGTCCGTTGACTTTTGCTTGCTCGCTTTGCCTCTTCGTCTCATTACGATGATGTTGCCTGTGGCCGTCTATAATATCGTATCGGTCACGGCCAAATACTTGGTTTCTTCTAGTAAATCCAACGCATGTATCTACTCCGTCTGCTGCTTACTCCAGGTAAACTGGCGCGCACAACAGAGACACGAATCGCAACATTCATCTGCCCTTCTGGTTCTAAGCACTACAATCCAAGCACGATGTCTTGCAACGTTGAACTCCATTTAGAACTAGGTATATAAGAGATTGAGCCGCAGAAGAGGTTGCTATTTAATTGGCCTAGTTTCAAAAAGCTGTCCCTCGATTATGACATAACATTATACTATAGGACGGTTGAACGATAACGTGCGGGCGACGAGAATATTGTCAGAAACGTGTGGGGATTTTTGATAAGCTAGGGGCCCGCAGGGAAACGAGCGGGAAGACGATCAGTGAGCCACATAGGCAAGACGAGATAGCACGCAAAATAAGCAACAGACGCTTTACGGAAGCCGGGCTCTGACATGGTGCGATAGCGAGCAGGTTTTCCTTCCTGGCAGCAAGCGTGCGAAGCAGCTTGTGACCGGCATAAGCGAGCACTGTGTAATAGGGAACGGAGACGAGGGCGGCAGTGTTGAGTTTGTGCATCAGATAGCCGAACGGGTGTGATCCGGCAGAGCCGATCGTCGTATCGCGCGCTGCTATTAATAATTAGCCCCCAACAATGTACCAAATGAGCGTTGTCTTAAAATATCGACGGCGACGCCGCCCGTAGTGACTAAGATACTCTGCTTGGGCCAACTTGCATCTAAGAACTACCGCCGACATGGCATCATTCTACTAGCTAAGGAGGACTGCACAATCATATCTGAGGGTACGTTTTACCTCACTGACAGTTGCTACAAGAATACATTACGCTCTCTCCTCTAGAGATTAGCAGACATACGGCTTAGGGTCGTTTTGGGAAATTGTCGGTAGAGATGATAATATAGAAATTATCTGAAACTACTAAATAAATACTACATAATGTTCGGGAAGAAAAGGATATCTAATCGAAAGAGTACCAACGAATTCCGTTCTAAATCGATACAAATTTTGTGCTGTTATCTCCAAGTAATCGTATTTCAATGATATCATCTACATCCAATAATTCTATCTGATTGCCAACAACCACACGTGTCTAAAGGGATCCTTGAGCGTGCTCTAAAAATTACACGGCCTTATAGAGCTTCTCTGTACAATAGCTTTTTATAGTATCTTTGTAAAGGCTACGTAATTCTTGATAAACGTCATAGGATTACGTGACTTTTTCCATACTGCATGTGTCTATAATATATGGTTGGCTACTGGTCGCCTATTTGTGTCTGATCTTTAGATAATTATTTAGGAGAATTGACTGCATTGAAATAAACGTACTTCGTTCGGTTGAATTCAGGTACGTCCATGTCAGCACACAATGTATGTTACAAGCCAAAAGCTACAGCAACTGCAGCAGAAGTTGCGGAACAACCTGAGTGGGAATTTTTGATGCGTGGCCGAGCTGAACCCCATCTTGCCAAGCTGGCTAGTCTGCCTCGTCCACTCGACCTTACCATTATCTGACGAGACATGTGTTGAAAGCGTCTTGGGAGTGAAACTTCGGGGAAAATGACATGTGCTTTTGCGAATCAGGCGCAAAGATAGAAACGGCCGCTCGCAAGTACTGAGTGATTTTTTTCCAGTGAAGATGTCGCGTAGATTTCTTTTGCCTAGACTTCTTCCGTGGTTCTTCGCCATCAACCCGCTACCAGCTGGCTGACGATGACTCCCATATCCTGCAAGCCTAAAAGCTCAGGTGAGATACCTGTCGGCCTATCGCTCGTTTGCCATTCGCTGATTTGTCTCCCGAGGGAATTGAATATCTCGTTACTCATCTTTATTGCGGCAAGCGATGTACCTCAATGCAACATCCCGACCCGATCCAACCCAACCAGATTGTCGCTCACTTCTCCCTGAACCATGATAGCAACTGAAATCGAATGGAGCGGTGGCGACGCTTTGCAGATATCCTAAGCAGCCGAGAATGTCATCAGTTCTGTAGTAAGCTCTACGAGAGCATTCTTTCTTCGAGAACTTCGAAAACTTGTTCATAGCGAGGTTAGCACGCCTGAGATAAAGCTGTGCTGAACAGATCGAAAGCAACAATTATTCAGTAGAAGAGTGAGGTGTCCGGCGAAAGAAACAGAGGCCTGACATTGCGACTAACTGCTCTAGAGGTAACATCAAAAGTGGCTACTTCTGCTGGCGAGAATCTGAGCAAATAGATGCTATCCTAGCATCGCAGAGGCCCTAGTCACATATTCGAGTCCAACAGAAAGAATGTACTCTGTAGAACGTTCTTCATTTTCTGTCAGGGTAATATCTAAAAAATTCCTAAAATTCAAGTTTACGCAGTCCTTGCTGGTTTTCTAGCCAGACCCCTTTGTCAGTTGACATGCGCCCGTGCGTTGAATTTTCTTCCGCCAACGAACTGCTCTAAATGCATTAATTCAATAAGTGCCTCTTCCCCCTCTAATTGTTAAAGTTAGGCGCACGCTAGGCAGATTTGAAATCGTGCCCTTAACAACAACAGGGTCAAGGCCAAAAGAAAATGCTTCCCGTTTTAGTAGTAGCTGTACGGATGGCCTGTAGACGATACCTTATTTCATTCTCCTTTTCTAGCAACTCGAAGGGATGTATCCAGGAGCATATACATATACGTAGAAATGGGAAGTGAGTGGTGTCCCACTGCCGGTGGGAGGACTCCCCGAGCTGGTAAATTGGAAAACTGGCGCACGGAGTTTAAGATCGAAAAACGATACCAGCTATCATACACTCTTTGCCGCTGTTCCGCATTCCTTCGCTCGTTTTTACTCTCGTCAATTCTTGTTCATTGTGCGAGGAAAGCAGCGGTGGCAGCAGTGGGAACTGCAGCAACCCTGCGCTCTGCCGGGTCAACATTTTGTTGCAGATCGGCTGAATGGGTTTCAGCATGTAGCTATGACACAGTTCAGGACGGTGGCATAAGTCGTTACCCAGGTGGTAGAAGGAGCTAGTAGGGTACGTGGGGTTAGGGCATCGGGAGTGGCACACGGAAGGCGAAGGGCCGGAGCAAAATTTGGCAATGATCTGGCAGATGTGCTCCAGCCTGAAGCGACGAAACAGCCCGAGTTATCCGACATAACGGAAAAATAGCATCAAAGCCAAGGAACTAGGCGCTGCGATACATACACAAGAAATAGTAGCTGTCGCAGAAAGGTTAGTTCCATAGCTACTGCGAGAAAATGGAAGATGGGATAGGTGAACTTCGCTAATACGAGCTGTCGAGCATAGCGGCAAAATGGGCCCTGCATCATTTGTTGCTTTTTATCCCGTTGCTGTTGCTGTTGCTGCTGCAATGAACGAGTCAACTGCAAGATGGGCCACTAGTGGGAGGTTGTTTGAGGTGTTTGCCTCCACTACTGATACTGCTGCTCGGAAAAGGAAAGTGATGCCCTTGATGGTCTTTGGCCAACTGAGCCATAGCCACGAAATGGAGCTAGAGATAGGAACGGCTAGTGGGTATATAAACAGCAGCAGAAACAACAAACGTCCCCGTGTTGGGTCTCCATTGTGGTTGCATTGAGCAGCGTACGATACATCTTCATAAACAAAATAGTTTCTATGTTTCAAAAGGCATAACATCGAGAGAGGTGAGGACGCGGAGGGTGCAAACGCGCGCCCAATTGTCTCTTTCTATCTTAAGCATTTTCTGTGTGCAAAGCAGTTCTAGTCAGCCAGCTGAGTGATATAGCGTTGGTCAGTACTTTACGATAGTTTTAACATGTTGCCGCTTCACTAAGCGTGTTGCAGACTGCCGACCATCGTTAAGGACCATTTCTTTTTTCTCTAATATATTAGCAAGTATAATAAATGCACTGTTGATCAGTAACAAATTGAGACAAAAAGTTTTGCTGTTTTGCATCGAACGTTTAATTAAGAGCTTATTCTTGTCCTAATTTCAGATAATTCTACTAAATGACCACATTAGAGGAAGAAGTACTGCGTTGTTCACAGCTTCGGAGTGAAAAGCTTCATTACAGGTCCCACGCAGCAAAGATCGCATTGTAACCACTTACCTGTTCATACGCATGCATCGCACTTATCTTTCTTATTTCTAATCCTTTCCCATGCCTTATGGCAGTTCGTCTATCTAGGCAGTGGCCATCAAGTTGGCTCCCTCGAGGCCACTTCTCATCTTCGTCTTCATTGTCTTTTTCTCCGTTTGGTGGCGCTCGTCGCGTTTGCCATCAGCGTTTTTTTTGAACTGTTACCAGCTATTGCTGGTGCCGCTGCTGCTACCGACTAGTACCCTCTTTACGGGCTCATTAGCTCGTCTCTTCCCCACGGGGCTCCCCGTTATCGAGAAGTGGAAAGCGAGCATGTTGTACCGCACATGTATTACACCCACATTAACAGCCGTTCAGGCATACCAGCGCAAACTCAAGTCGAACGGACGCGCGCAAGTTGACTAAATGAGCGATCGTATTTAGAGACCACTCTTCATTTACAAGGCTGTCGAAAGGTTACGATAAAGGGAAGATTTGTCTATGAATCCGTAACGTCAACGAATTGGAAGTTAGTTCACTTTCCCACTCCCTTAGTTTTTTTTGTCTGTTCTGCTCAGTTTCCCTTTATCTTCCTCTTTATTTCATTTCAAAAGGTAGGTCTAACGACACCGTTGAGTCATTCGTAAGCAACTGCGGAAGCAGGGCTGAAATTCACATCATTTATACTACACTTCCCGTCCCGGCTGATCCAATCCTTTATTTCCAGTCTATGCGCGTTCAATGTGAGTAACTTCTCATCGCGCCTCCCCTGCTTCGCGCTTGGCCGAACGAATGCTTTAGTTCTAAAGTACTGTAGCGAACGGCATGAACCCTGACGCTTAGCTTAGCCACTTAGACGACTTCTTCCTCTGTCTCCCTTTCAGTTTTTCTCTCCCTAACCTTCCCGGTTAACTCCGCCTTTGGCGCTTTTCGCGCGGCTACTCCGACAGACAGACAGACAGACAGACAGACAGACAGACAGGAGCGCTTCGTAGCGCGGGCAACTAAGGTGCAGATCGTGAGATGTCTTGAGACTTGGTTAGTCCTCTTCTAGCGAGGCAAAGGAGAATTGCGGGTTGATGGGTTGGTTTGTCGCTCCGGCCCCATGTGGGGGATGAAAGCGAGGAGGAGAACACTGTGGCCAGATGCTGAAATAAGGTCCCATCACAAGGATATCACGTACACAGCGCCTTCTTCTGCTTTCTGTTGAATGCATGGTCACCCAAATGTGTCGAGAATAAACTTCGCTTTGCACTTAGTTCATTCCCATACACAAGTTTGAGCTCAGCTAACTCTGTCTGCTGGCCGCGGTGGCTGCGGCAGCAGTAGGGGCGTCAGCTCATAACACAATGAATGAGGCGCTGCGGCAGCTCAGGATGCGGACGGGCGAGGCTTGAAGGAGAATGATACGCCTGTCTGCTTCGCTCTCCTTTTTTCTCATCCTGACGGCTTAGAAGTCTTTGCCCCAATGGCTGCAAATCGCTTCACCTCGCCCGTGCATCCGCTCCTCCTGTTGCTACCATCTAAACCAAACGACTCATCCGGTTAGGTGGCGCCCTCCGAAAAGAAGCACGAAGTCGCAAAGCAATACCAACCAAAACCAAGTGCCAGCTGCGGCTGGTGGAATTCAACGGGCGGTTAGTTAATCGCTTGTCGAGCTAACGGTAGACCGGCTCGGCTGGTGTTCGGTCGTCTCGAACACGCACATCAGTGCATTCAAAGAGTGCTGGTGAAGTTGTAGTCTTTCTTCTTCCTGCCGTCCTGCTTAGCAAGCCACTATGAGTAACTCTGCCGCTTGCAGAGCAATGCCGGTGGGCCGGATTAGTTCAAGGCCGACAAATGGAGAAGCTTGAAGCAAGCGTCAGCAACGGTCGACCAAGTCACCAAACTTTAAAGAAATACATTGATGATCAATAACAAACACAGTAGCAGGCGCAGTAATATGAACGAAAATAACGAATGCGCTGAAGAGGCGCCACAGAATATATCGTGATAAAGAGATGGCTTTTATGTGCTTTGTCCGAACGGCGCTACTATAGCACTGTGTCCGCGAAACGCTGGTATATTGTATATTGTAATAAATGATAGACACCAAGCCGTCCTCTTCTCTGTATACGCCGCACGTAATTTCGTATGCATCCTATTACCAAAACTTCGACGGGTTCGCATCGTTGGCCGTGACTGGGTTCTTCTGGTGAATAGATCTATGTTGAGTCATTCTAGCACCATTTGAATTCAGTTCTTGCCGCGATTCAGTCATCAGTTCAGCCGTAGACTGTGGTCAACTTTTATGCCATGAATCACTTGTTACGCAATGGTAAGGTTCAACTTTTTCGCACACGCCTATACTTGGAATATCCATGGTCAGAATCAGTTATGACGCTTGTTAGGGCTTAACCCACATTTGAAATAAACCCAGCTAAACAAATAGGTAGATTTTACATAAAGCTAGATCGATACAAAATAGTTTGCACGTAGACATGTTGTTCGCAGAAGATGTTTTTCGACAAGGACCTGATATGAATGATAAATTATTGCAAGTCAATGTGGGTCATCAGAAATGATATGGTGCATTCTTTCCACTTTTCCGTGAATAGAACGCTGGACTAGTAGATTGTCCGGATCAACGCCCCAAACAATTTTCACCATGTAAGGTAGAACCACGATTGTTTAGTGTAAACTAGGCCTAACCTTTTTGTTGTCTGCGCATTGAAACTAGCATTCTGGAATCTTCTCAGTGGCATCTGTATATTTGTTATTTGTATTACAATACCTAATCTCGTTAGCAATAACTTATTTAACATGGGACGCTATCACATTCTACTTATAGCCACATTTAGGATACAAAAGTAACTGAAAACTTACGTCTAACAAATAGACTAACTGAAGTCATCGATCGTGAAGTTCTGTTTCCTTCAATCCAAACTGTGATTGAGGTGTAGCGATGAATTTATGCATCATAATCCACCATCTACACTAATAGCTATCGATTGGAAATGAAGCCCTTCAAGAATTCGAGGCATCTGGCAAGATCGACCGTTTCCTTTTTGCGCGATGTCTCGTTAGTCCGAGACACCCCGGTACAAAGCTCCCTGATATCTACTACGAGTATGACCATCAACTTACGCCCGAGTTTGCTCGGCGTTATTGTCGAAGTCGTTTTCTCTCATGTTCAACGCCGTTCTCTCACTTGACCCTCTTCTGGTGGACGGTACAGATTCGCCCGTCTTTCGTGCATGGTGACGGGTTCTCCAGGAGAATTTTTTGCTGGCAACAGTTGAGAAAACTGTCTGTATAGTATTGTAAGCTTGGTTTGCGAAGGGATGATTTTTTGCTTTTCGGTGTTTTTCATACAGATTCATACCGAGTCAACAAGAAGCCCATATGTAGTTGCGATTGAACCGTCGCGACGTCTGCAGCTTTACCCTGATTTAGGCATATTTATAAACTGCGAAAAAAATTACCATTACGTACTGCTATGTACGTCTAAATGGCGTCACTGCATCTTCACTTGAAGATGGCCACTTTTCCGACCCAATTCGAAATGCACAGTTACCTTTATATCCAATTGCGTATTCCCTGAAGGAAAAATTAGTCACTTTTATCTAGCCCAATGCGTTGCAATCGGCTTCTATGCAGTTATATATGGATGCAATGGAGATGCTTGCTTCATTAAACAACTGCGTATTAGGAAGGTCGCCAGAAACCTATACGAAAGCACTTCGGCACCAACATTTTTTCTGGAGCGCTTATGTAGAATTTCAGAATGAGCAAAATGCAAATTTTCCAATAGAATGATACACCGACGAGCCGGTATTTACAAATTACCTTTATGGAAACTACAATCATCTGGTATAGGGTTTTTCGACATCTTTAACATTGAATATAGCGTTACGTCTCGAACAAAAGATGCGCATACAAATGAACAACTGAGTGGGGAAAGTAATAGTCACAATCGTATACAATACTAACTTCCCTCTACGGATTCAATTGACGTTAAGTATACGAAAAAATCAGACCAATCGAACAACTAAATCTTGTTACGAAGAAACATTAAATACACTGTTGCGTAAGCGTGCGCAGATTCAGAAATTGGAGCAGAAACTGTACGCCAAAAATACCCATATAGTGGAAATTTGACATAGGTGTGAGATGTCCGAAGAGTCCGGATAGTGACATGTAGGATGCTGTTTCTTACATAACGTGTACTGCTCAATGTTTACAAGCTTTTAATTTTCATAGGATGTGCGTTAACATGATATAAGTAATGTTTCACTTTCTGTTTCAACAAGGTGTTGGCGTCGGAAGGCCAATGACTACTAGCCGGTTGAATCTGGTTGACTGAGATTCAGACTCACACATATCTTCCCACTTCAACATTGCAATGATCGAATTATTAAAAGAGGCAATTCGCTACTTCTTCCATGACAAGCTATGATTGTTTAATCAGAAAATTGGTGCCATTTTAACACAAGATATTATCGAAATATGTTCGAACCGCATTCAGTGGTAGTAATTTTTAGGAAAATTTCCGTTTCGTCTAAATTTTAAGCGGCCGCCCTGCCAAATGATTAGCAGATAGCTTTAGGTAGCGGCTCTCGTCCGAATTAAGAGCCCTTTGTGATTCGTTATCGGGGTTTAACTGCTAGTGTTTCTACCTAGCATTGCTAGGCTGGTCTTTGCTAGTGTAACCATGGGTTCCCTATTTAAGGCGTATTCAGTGTAGATACTGCTCCTGTTCTCTTTTCGTCTTTGGCTCTATCGAACTCCTCTAACCTTCACCTCCCCCAACTCCCCTGCGCCTCTCTTTCCCTTCGCGTTCTTTATCGGTGTATTTTATCTTTTCATCTCCGTCCGATCTTGGCGGTGTCTTTTCACTTACACCAAGTCCGGGCCGATCTGGATAATTCATATCACTTGGATTATTTCTACCTTGGCATCCCCTGCTTTTCGTCCTGAACAGCAAGAAAAGTCCTTCCATTTTCGCCGCTAGTACTACTGTAGTTGCGGCCACCGCGAAGTTCATTTCTTTTGCTAGTACCTATAGCCGTAACCGCTCAGCTTCCCCTGTGCTGCCATCTGCTGCAGCCCCCACCAGCTTCGTAAACCTGGTTCTTTCCTGGTACTTCTACTTTCTCTACCTTGCTTTTCGTCGTCTACTGGAACTTTTTCGCTGCTTTGGTTCTAACAGCGTTGTAGAATGCCAATAAAACTCTACGTCTCCGTATGGCCGACTGATCCGACGAATACTGCGTAGTTACCCCTACCACTTGGTTCACTTGGCTGGCTGCGTCCGTCGACGATGCCGCCAACAGCCAGCCCACATAGCCGTTGCACACCATGTTGCATACTGCCACAGAGGCAGCATCTAACTGTAGTTGCCGACCGTTAGACTGCAGCCAATGGCACACCGCTGCCTGCTGCCACTGCCACCGCTGCGGTAACGGCAGCAGAAATGGTGAAGGCGCTCGAAGCAGCCGTGATAGTATATAGTTGGGCGTGTAGCTAGCTGGGCAGCCCTCCACAAATACATCTAAGACTCTTTCTTTGTTCTATTTGTCCTTTTTTAGGCTTGCGCCCCTTTCCCTTTCTTACTCTGGAAGCTAGCAGTATATGCCCCGTTGCACTACCGCCCCACCCTTATATACAAATCATTCTATGGGCAAAACTGGTGATCGTGGCTGTACGGATTCGGTGCTACGATTCTTCAGGTCTTTAGGGGCTCAGTCCTCAGTCTTCAAGCAATAGCAGCAGTCTTATGTTGTCCGCAGCGGCATCGGTGGCTGGCTGTCAGCGGCCGTTGGCCAAACCTTCACTCGTAAAGCCCCAACCTTCACAGCTCTGAAGAGTGAGCCCAGCACCTCCGGGGGTTTGGGAAAAAGCTGGTTGTTCCTAGGGGTTGCTAACTGCAGTTGGTAGTCTGTCCACCGCAAAGCCACCAAGCAAGCAACAGTTTGCCCTCTCTCCTGTCTTGTACCAGGATGACAGTTAGGCTAAGTTCCGTTCTACCCACCTTTCACTGGTCTGCTACTAAAGGACATGCCTTGAAAGAACTACTCACATAGCTACATACGCAGGCGACTACAAACAGACTGAAACAACCTCGCATACACCTATATATAAACACACACACGTACACTGACCTAGAAGCAAACATGCTAGAGACGTCGAACTCCTGCAGCAGCATAACACATTCGTCACAAAGGGTGCGGAAAAACTTGCATCACGTACAAGGGATATATTCGAAATTATACCGGAGTTCGTCAATCAGCTTGCGGATTGGTGAAATTAAAAGGAACTGGAATCAAGTAAATTGCAGCAAACATACGAAATCATGGACGCACTGTACTCAACTAAACGAACCGTAATGGCAGCACCGCAGTTTTGCCTACCGCCAAAACCCATAGTTTACGCTTCAATCGTCCAACGTCCCCATCGTCATGATCGACTCTATCCTACCGAGCGCAACATCTCAAGCAAAAATAACACAAGCTCAACCATACATGTGTATTATGATGTACACTCGCCGCAACTGTCCTTGGCGACGCCGAAACTCATTTCACTGTAGGGAACCCTCGTCGCTAATGTTCGCATAGCTTCGGATTGTCGATCCCCTTTGCTGGCCCCCGATACCCTCTTGTTTTCCCTCCATCGTCACAATGATGTGGCGCAATCGTTTCCGTCGCTGGTGTCATTGAAGAATATTATTGTCGCACTATAATGGAATGAGTTCTACAGTTTTAAGTGGAATAGTTCTAACAACAACAACAAGCGACGCCTGTAGTCCATCGAGTTTTAAGTTATTGGCTTTTTTTTTAGTTACATATTGTTTATTCAATGAACATTGCTAAAAAAAAAAGCATTGTTTTGTAGGGATAGCTATACTACCACTTTACGTACATAAATACAATTTATACTGTAGATTCATTGAGAATAACTCACTATAGATGATATGTATTGTGCTTTGACAACAAAACTCAGCAATCTTTAGTTACAATACGACCACATAATTACGATAGAGGCGTCATTGAAGTGTATATGCTTGCCATACTCGTTGAAAATTCCTGCGGTTTCGAACATTTAGAGACGCCTTTTAAAACATCGAATGATTTCTATTACACCTTACCTCATGCAATTTCAGAGTTTGCTTCTATTTACTTATCTGAACCCAGATTAACCCTATCAAAAATCTGAACAGGTGTTCCACACCACATGTTGGCATAAACGATAGAATCAAATTGGTCGAAATTTCTCTTTGTCGTATGTCCTCGATGTCACCTAACAAGTCGACTTTTTTTCTAGATCCGGCCAGAGAAGCCACTCTTGAGTGAATGCTTCCGGCGAAATCTCTAAACGATGATCATAGAGCTCTCACCCCTATTAAACGTGACCCGCTGTAAAAGTGTGAACTCGGACCTCTTGCACTATCAGGTGCCGTTACAATATGCCACAGAAAGTACCAGTAAATATAGTCAGTGCTTTCGTACTTATGTGATGTTCTTCATCGTTAGTGTGCAGTAACCCATTTCATTATGATACTTTCTATCACAGGATTGTGACATATAGTCTACTATGACATCAGGCCTGCATAGATTCCTGCGGCAAAGAAAATCAATTTCTTTATTATTAAGCGTAGTAGGGAACAATGACTCAGAAACTACATTATTACAATATTAGGTTGTCCAGGGCTATTTAATGGGTTGAAAGACCTCGAAACTACCCAAAAGAGCACAACAATATTTTAGCATATGTTAGGCTCGGACCGCTTTTTTGCTGGCTCGTTGGAAAAGGCCTTCTAAGAGCTTTTCAACGGCTGTGTATTTGTCATTTGCATTACCAAACCTAATTTGTCATTCGATAACTTGTCCAAGAGAATCGAGTGTAGAATATGCTACGCCTTTCTATCGCCTTCGTTAAGGCATAGAAGCAACTGAAATCAGACGAGCTCACATTAGGGGAGTCTGAGGTTGCAGTGATCGCTTGATTCCGTTCTCCTCGATCTAGGCCGTGATCGAAGCGTACCGATCAGACCATATGGTATTGTCGAGAGTGTGTTACTATACTGTGTGCTGTCGAATACCGTGCCATGCACTTAGAAGACCTTTCAGAGATTCGAGATACCGTACAATACTGACCGTTTTTTTCTGGCAATATCTAGTAATGACAAATGTCCCTGACATTCATTGCAGGTGTATGCATCAGTTTACGCCTGAATCTGTTCGGCGTCACCACCGATGCTGCCTTTTCTTTTGTTCGACGCAAATCGCTCTCCTGAACTCTTTTTGGCGGGGGCACAAACAGCCGCATGCTCCCCTCGATGACGACGGTGGGATTCAGGTGGGCTCTTTGCTTGTAATAACTGCGCAAATTGCCTCTAGGCTGTACTACGTGTGTCTTCATCATATGAAAAATCATTTCGTTTCTTTATGGATCCTTGTTTTTCATTTTAAATGTTTGTATTATAACTTCATAATACGCACTTCGAGGAATCCTATATTAAGCCGACTGTCTTTATCTTGTTTTGCTGAAAAGCTTTCATGATGGCAGCAGTTTGTTTATCTATTTGATGTACTGATATGTGGTTACCTTCTGCTGCTTTCAACCTTCCAATTTTGGTCCTTAAAATTATTGCATTGGTGTTGAATAATTGTGTCAGTAACGTTTTGCTTACCCAATGTCTTTACTCATCTTCGATATTTTCCGCGAACGCTCTTACCTTATAGAAGCAGAAACTTAATCACTGAGTGCTTATTTTCAATGGTAAACGATATCTTTAGCTTTAAACTCACTAGGCTATGGTAATACTAGAAGAGGTATCTAAAGGCTCGATGTGAGTTCTCACGGAATTCCGTCCACTGATGACGCGTAGTTTAAAAGTTCTTCAAGTGATTCGACTCACGAATTAGCTTCGAACAAGTTAGCATTTTTTTGTTATAATTTAAAGCGTATTTGAGACTTTTCACGTCGATAATGATCATAATATACGCTGAATCAACCTTAGCCATGGCTTCATCTTACAATATGAAGTGCCAGACAACTCACGATAAATATAACCAATAGATTTGCATTTTTTCCAAATGAGTTACCTTACTAAAACACAGTAGGTCTGCTTCATACTATTGTAGTTATTCCCGTCCATGAAGACGTCGAAATAGCCAGTTCCCGTTTACTAGCAAAAACCATAAAATGATTTATAAGCAATACGTTATTGTTATATGGCAAAAGAACCTACCCTTTCGCTCAACTACTTCTATTGGAACAATCTACTTTCTACAATGCACCTGCCGCAACGATTGCTTGCCTATAGGCGCTTCATGTTGCCCCCCGTCTGCGTTTTGTGAAGTGAAGCGCTGCACCCCCACACGGAACGTGGCGACACCTCACCTGGCTACTGGGAGCTGTCGGCGTCGCGCGCACCCAAAGCTACCCACAACGTGCTCGGCACTGCGTATTGTTGCTAACTATAGAGTGAGATCGTCGCTTGTGGACTTATTTTAGGCAGACGAGAGGATAGTATTGACGACGACAGGTTGGTAGATTCATTGGTTGGCTGATGCGCCTCCAGTGCGAAAGGGTCACACGGCTGACATAGGCACGGCAGGCAGGATGGAACAGAGAATAAGAAGATAAGTGCTAAAGGGATCGAGTTAATCTCGTTGCCCCCGAGCTTCGATGTCGTCGCCGTTCAGTTCCTTCTCGTTCATTCCCAGTCTGTCATGCACAAAACCCAACCCCCGTTCTTTTTCCGTCACTTCCTACTCACTCCGTATCCTCTTCATCCTCCGGCAGGTTGCTGAGCCTTCTCGCGCTCGAAGGGGACGCCGTGGTAGGCGGCAGATTTTTCGGTTTCCTCTTCCCAGCTTTCAGCAGCCTATCGTTATTGGCCGACGGCGCAATACGCGCGTCTTCAGCCCCTCAAGGCCCAGCTTGGCGTAGCCATTTTCCTTTGAATTTTTCACTCTATCTCTTTCCCCAGCCGGCTGTGTTCATAATAAAGCGAACGCAATGTGCCCCAACGTCATCGTCGGATCACAATGCTCCACAGAGCTCATAGGAGCTTCGGGGCCCTTGTCCTTTTGGACTTCTAGTCGCCCCAACGCTCACTTTCTTAAAAACATAATCCATGCTTTGTCTTTCACCGTCACCTGACCCCCTACCGGGCCCCGCCGCCTCCTAGATTCCGCCATCATCGCTACCCAAGACTAGCACACAGCGTTGCTGTATTTCGACAAGAATCTCTCAATCCCAATGTTTTGTTCTCCTGAACCCCATAAGGCTCCTGAAATCCCGACTGCTAGGGACCCTTAGAGACCTGGTTGCCTAACCCATCTTCGTTCTACTTTCTACTAGTTCGGAAAGGTCGGCTGGGCTAGGGATAAGGCTCGGAGAACCAACGCTGGGAAAAACGTGGAAAAGGAAAGTGAGCAAAGGAACCAAGCCGACGAGGGAAAAAGGGAACCAGGCCAAAGTGCTCTTGAAAAGCAGGATACAACGAGAGCGAAGGAGCAAACGTTATCCACTGATAGATACGAAGGTACTTCAATACTTCAAACAATAACCAGAGTTCTACACATGCTGCAGTCAGGGCTGCACGTTGTCACATACATGCTTTCTTTTTAGCCTTCACGCAATGGTAGCTGAAATGGTTCGCGGACACATATGTATACACACATTCGGGTGACAGACAAAAGACAAGCGCGGTGATTCAACGCACACAGCCGTGTCTATACTGTGAAAAAAGTCCGTTTATAGAGCCGAGTCAAGTATTATTGACTTGTTGGTTTCGTTCTATCCTCGCTAAGACTCAAGTTGGATCGGGCAGAATGTGTGACCTAATAAACTGAAACAGTAGATTTTTTTTCTAAAAATCACGATACAAAGCTAAAGACTCATTGTATGTAGTAAAGACATGTATGTACGAGCAGTCTTTCCATTATACTTCTATGCCGTAGTCTTAAAGAGCCCGCGGAAAAACCGCTAAGATTCGTCGCCAAAAAACGGAGCTAAATTACACAGTATATTAGAATAATAGATTTCGATAATCATACAGTGTTTTAATATCTATAACAAAGGTTGGTTGTATAAAGATTATAGATAGCTAACATTTTTATGAGAGTTGCATGAAGATAAGGTCTGGTTCTACAAGGTGTTGAAAAATGCTTGGAGAAAGAATAAATAACTCATTTTTCCAATGAAAATCCAATCTTGTAATGAAAATGTAACCCTATAAATAAAACATTCTAGAAAACGCCTACAAAAGGTAAACCATCGACGTTATAAAATTGCATTAAAAAATACATGCCTGAGCGTTACGTCCGTTTTTGCCATTTTCTGCTGATGTTTACCCATTGGCGATATTCCGTATCAGTCGCACAAGATATGGAAGATGCTTTTCGTTGACAAACGAAACCCTGATTTAACCGATCAAGATATTCAAAAAGACTAGCTCTTTTGCAGACAAAATGAAACCAGGAGGACCTCGATCCCGACGAATAAGTTACCACATCGCTGCAGTACGGGCCAGGATATATGCGGATCCATCGGCCCCAGCACGTCGTCGTTTTCAATAAACCAAGTGAGGGGTAGCACTATAAGAGTACTAGGCAAAAATTAGATCAGGATGAAAATATCCGATGTAAACAATCTTACGTTTCAACCAAATGAGGAAACTTACCACATCGCGCGTACAATAATCAATCACCCTTATAACATATATATAAAACAACGCCGAAAGCAACATATGACCTGAAACATTGTATTCGGGAAATAGCTGGTGAAATTGACGCTAAACCATGTAATCATATGTGAAGTGGGTGAATCGTGCAAACGGTCTTCAGGGAAGATTCTGAGGGACAGCATTTTCCATTTATAATGTAGATTAAGCGCCTTGAACTAGGCCAACGTAGAAATAAAGGCCTGCACTAAACTCGCTTTCGTTTTCCATTCCGAGAGCGTTATAATAGACTGCACACTTTAAGCCAATCCCATTGACTCCTATTTTAGAAATGTTTTCTTAAAAATCATCCCCTTTGGCAAGCAACCAAAGCTCTCGAAGCTCGGAAAATATTCGCGCTTGAAATTTGTATAGGAAACATTTGGCGGTGACGGGTGTAGAGAACTACAATATGCCTGTGGACCGGCAAAACAGATGCAACTTCGTAACAAAACAGCACAGTACCTAGCTCCTGATACGAATGTCAATTATAACAATAGCTTCTGCTGACATGTGCGTTTTATAAGTTCAGAAGGGTAGAAGAAAGAGGAATGAAAAAATTTAATACCAAACCACCCGAGATAGCACTTTCGATGTTATTAAAGATCGATTCTAGCACAGTAAGACTGCAGTGTTTTGCATCCGTGTGACGATGTACAGTAAGAAGTTAAATACATTTTGAAATTGTATCAAAATATTAATTTTGGTTTTTTAAAAATAACTTGCTATGAACATTACTCAAGCTGAGGTAAAGCCATCCATCAAAGATGCAGTCTAAGACGCTGTCCTGGAAGTGAAATGGGAGAACATTTCTGGATAGGAATCTATAAAAACGATTGTGTTGAAACGTGTTAACGGGCAATGCAACGAAAGTAACGACTACGCAAAGGCACTTTGGCGTAAATTATATAAGCTGATGGTTGGCTCCACTGCGTTGCTAGCTTAATGCCAGAATTTCGTGCTTTTATCCTCAGATCAAGCAGATCCAACGTACAATAAAAATCTGTATTTATCATCAAGAAATGTTACCGAAAATACACATCACAAGCCTTCGGTGTGAGGGACTCCAGGTAAACGTTACTTATTTGAAAAACGCACGTTGCATTCCTTTAAAAGTTGTCGTTCAGAAGGAAAAAAAAGGCATTTCGTATTTTCATTCCGTTAACTGCGACTTTGCCGCGCACGACTTTTAAAATTATGAGGAACTTGTGAGCGCTGCTCGAGAAAACTATTTACTGTGTTAACAACAGAAATACTTATCGTACCGTGTATACAAACGTAAACACGAATATTTAATGCATAATTAATTATATTTTAATAATATATAATAAATATAATTCGTCGGTTTTTAGAATAAAACCCGAGACACTTGCCGGGTGAATATTATGTTAAATTTGAAAAAAAAATACAGGCTGTATAACTTTTCGCTGGATTCCTTTAGTCAATTAAGAATCTCTATCTAAATTTTCAAAGCGGGAAGTCTGACCTAACAACTATAGTGTGGTAAATCGTTCATTGAAGTTTTCGAGGCTGTTTGATTAGCTAAGCCCTCACTATATGAAACATTAGTTGATTGATCACCCTTGGACTATAAAGATGAAATGGGGGCTAACAAGTTTTACCGCTTAACCTGTGCTGTGTTCAAGCATCATATATAAAAAAAAACTAAACAATCGGTACTTAAAGTTAAACCTTAAAATGTTTATATGCTCCAAAAATCATATCACGCGAGTATTAATGATGCGTACGTTTACCAAATATTTTTGAATTTGCTCATCGGCAGGCCTATTGTAATACGGTGACTAGTACAATACTTTATTCGATACGGAATTTTTTTGCGCGAGCACTGAAGTACTTGCGAGTACTTTTATAGAAATATTCAATGGAAATTATAAAACTAATTCCAGATTTGAATTCTTAGCGGCTTTTAAGTTATCACTGTTTGTTCGGACTTTTTCAAAATATCAAGATGTACAGTGTCTGTATGTATGTTGAAATTATTAAATATGTTCTTCGACCTAGATTACAATATAAATGAATACAACGCAGATATAGCCGAATTTTCTCGCACATTGATTTTAGTTAATTATTTTCTTTGTTACTTTGTTAAACCTATATTGTATTGACGAAGCAAATCGATGGACTAGATCTCCTCATTGGACGTGATACCTTCCGTTTTGTATCTTTTCTGTAAAACGTCCGAAGGATGGTCGATCAGGGATCCAATGAGTGATAAATACCTGCACGCCACCCACTAGGTACAGATGGAGGCGATACTTCGCAAAAACATTCCGCGTTACTTTTAATCGGTTGGAGACGCTGTATTAAGGTAGAGGCCACCCTCTACCAACGAGTTTCTGTTGCTTGTCTTGGCCATTTGCAAGCATGAATGAAATACTTTAGATAGCTTTATATGCACGCTACAGTAGAAACTGGTCGACAAATACGTAGGAAAGACCGAAGTACATATGTCTATTCAAAATGATAGATGAACTAAACTGTCAGCTCCCCGGTTAAGGGTCGATTATTAAAGGTTTTTCTGTTAATTAAAATTAAATTATTATTTTTATTAAGTTAAATTATTAAAAATTTATTGATAATTTATTGATTAAAAATTTCCTTCTTCACCGGTGGAAGTAAAGCGTATCTTTGAGGCAACGGTCGATTTCATCTGCGATAAAACAAGTAAGTCTAGTGTTACGGAACCAATTCTACGATATGCTCGTCAAAGGAACAAGATGGTCGAAGTTATAGTTTCAACTATACTTAGCGGTGGTTCAATTTTTGATATGATTTTTGAAGCCAGCATACCCAAACACGATTTTCGATCCAAGGCTTTGACGGTGTGTATATAAAACACTACAATGTCGTAAAACACACAACCGCTGCAGGCTTTTTAATACGGGTGATCACTGTTCCAGATATAGCAGCTGTTATGCGCTAATCGTTTATTTGGCAGCTTTGTTATGACGGAGTATCATAATCGTCAACCCATTCATAGCCAGCTGAACGAGTGGACACGAAATGTAAAATTATCGAAGGTACAACTTGTAGCACGAAAATGCGCAGTGTAACTATAACAAAGCCAAAGGAACATACATTGCAGTGTCCACGTTGTTTTTCCTATTTATGAGCTTATTTCCTTCCACGTGGGCCTTTTCCTTTTTCGCTACCATTATTCTTCGAGCGATATGACATGACGACGCGTTACCCCCATCAATGAGTGAGGCTTGCCGTTGTAATCAGCAAGCAGGTACCCACAACTACACATACACACGAACATAGAATGACTAAATTAGAAAAAAAGGGAAGAAAGCAGCCTCAATGGCGTGCAAGGCGAACTGTGGGCCTTGAAAGGGCAGGGGGTAACGGAAGGACTGCTTTGTGGTTGGGCGTATCAAGAACGTTTACCATTCCCAAGGGTACAGTGGTGAAACGGAACGATCACAGTCCCGCTCCCCCGGACTGAAGCCTCTAAAGGAGCTGCCCTACTCTTCTCCGTCTTACTGTTATTCTAACCGAATCCTGCCGCTTCTCTTCGGCCTTAAGCTTGTTTGCTACCGTGTATGTTTGGCTTACGGTGCGCAGTAGAAGTTAGCCTGCATCCGTATCTGTAACTTTTTTCCTACTTTTTTTTTTTTGTTGCTCTCTCCGATACCGTAGTAAAGGTGACCGTTATCCTTTGGTGAAGATGCCAACGAAAAAGAGTCGTTTTGGGACCGCGGGAAGGCAGAGCTATGTAGACCCCCACATGTGGATGTGTACATCAGGCGCGTATCTGTACCGTTGTTGACCATAGACTAAAGCAGGATTTGTTCTTCGGAACCGTAGACGCTCATAATAATAGTAATCATCTCTGTGAGGGCCTCGTAGACAACTAGCGGCTGCTTAGAGCCATCCTTAGAATGCCCCTCACGTACACTAGACGATGACGGTTTCTTCGATTGTCTGCCTCTGTCGCCACCGAAGCAGTCAACCCAAACCGACCTGGGTTCTAACTGTGCTTTTTGTAGGGTACACTACTGTTTAAGTCCTAGAGCACGCGTAGCATGAAGGGTCCTTCAGTCACCCTCGCTCGCTGATGCCCTCTATGGAGGTTACTAAAAATCTACGTTAGCCCTTTTTAGGGACGTCCCAAATGAACCAATTGAACAAACAAGAGGAGCACCAGTAGCCTTACGCTAGGACGCGTGGGAAGTCCGGCACTGAACAACAACAACAACAACGATGCCAAGTTCTTGTTGGCAACAAGTAAAGTTGACATCTGGATGGTACGTTCTTTCTATTCCATTTTTTCTCCCTCTCGCGTATTTTTAATTTCCGCGCTCTTTTTCAGGGCCGATGAAAGATAACACATCCGTATACAATTCGACCGTATTATCAGGCGAAATAACTGGCCCAAACAAGGTAAATAGAAGGCGGCAAATCGTGCTGTTCGTCGCCGTTCCTGTATTGGCAGATGAATCTGGACACAGTCGTGCATGTTAATCCCCGACAGACACAAAATAAATCCAAGTAAAAAATATATCACCTGCTCATGAAGCTTAGAAACAATTGTTAATATTAACACATAAATGCACTTGCTCATCCATAATAGGAACGTTAAGGGCACAAGCTCTACCATTAACTCATGATAAAGAAATGACTTGTATTTTAGTTGAATATTAAAACAGGACAAGTAATCCGAAGTACTCGTATCTCAATCAAAACTCTAACTTCAACTATCTATGCACTTACTATAAAGCCATCGGTATCAAAGTCTAAGGTCGTCTCATCTACAAGTTCCTGGTTAATTCCTATTTTTATGATCGAATGAGACCATATGTACAAAAAAAGACTCAAGTATTGAACTTTTTGATTGTTCCACGCCAAGATAAAACGCATCTTTTAAGGTAAACGCATTTAAAAAATCCAAAACTGGTTGAATAGCTTGCTTGGTATAGCTTGACCTAGAACATATATTCAGTTAATTCAAAATTTTTTGCTGTCCCGGCGAAAGCTGAACCTAAACTTCGTCAAGCGATAACTCTCATGGATGCCACAAGCGATGATACGACGATTACCTATGGTTAGCTTGCTGAGCTTCGGAGGCGATCCGAAGAAATGTTGCACACGTGAAATTACCACATCAAAAGCATTCTTAGGCGAATGATGAATTCTGAGGAAGAGTGGATGAAAGCGTCCTGCATAGAAGATATCATGCGTGTAAAAAATGGCTCGGCAGGCAAAGATAAAAACAGTGAACGAAACCGACCGGTGGGATCAACGACTATTTTGGATGATCTCTGAGAGGGATCTCACAGGTTTTGTAACATCTGAACAAATGACACCTCATTAAAGGAACCACATATTGCAGTAATGCTAACGCGGTTACCAATGTGGTCATTCTTTGGTGGTTAGGCCGTCTGTCTGCGTGCTCTATCTGGTTAAAAATGCAAGATTTAATTTTCTAAACCTAACTTTTAAAGTGACCAAACGACTTCAAGCATAATGGTATCCCATTGGCACCCTACATTTCGGGTTCATCATATCGATGTACCATGTGATGACAGTCCACCACCTGCTAGATCTAGACCTTTGAAAAACGTACTATAGAGATTTCCATGTGCTACTACTGAGATCATTGAAAACTTAAATATAAACCGCAACTTTTTACATTCGTCATCGTTTGGAATTACATTAAAGATGTGGTCCTTTGCACACGTCACGTTAATATAAAGGCAAACTGAATATTGATGCCGTGAATATAGCCGCTACAATGAGTTTGACTTCTTGTAACGGATATGAGCAGCTTAAGAAAGATTACACCGTTGTTTTGACAAATGGTACTATTACTATTATTGTGAAGCACAATCAAGCCCCGTAAATATAGACCAATAAAACTGGCAGAACAGTCACGTGACTCAGGTAAGGTCCAAATCAACCTGTACAGCCAGCCAAACGACCTCAACACAACTCAAGTTGTTACACAGAGCCATTTTATTATCCCTCAACAATATTAATAATCGCATGACAGGATTACTCTGACGGTTTAGTAAGCCAGTTGCTACAATCAAAGATGTGCATATAGACAGAACCTTCAATTACATCGATTTATTTAGCTTAAACATTTGTTTGTTATTTACATATGTCACATCACAAGATAAAAATCCTGCTAGACCTCTCTGGTCATTTCAAATCAATTAGAGTGCGGAGCATTTTCAGCAGTTCGTTGTTTTTTCTCTCGATTGTTTTGTTTCATTTTGATTTCGCTCCATCGTTTTTGCAGCAACCGTTAGCTGGGCGAATTGCTTCAGGGGGGTTCTCTGCTTATCCCCACATCTTTACTTTTCTTTCTCTTAACAAGAAGAGATTAGAAGCTAGCCTCACTATTATGTGAAGCGGGCGCTCACGTTCATCGAAGGCGCTCACGTCGTCAGCGAGCCAAACGGTCTGTAGCGCTGGCTTCCATCACCACTAGTGCCAACACGGCTATCGGAAGCAAGAACTAAAGCTTTGTGGATTCGCTGTAGAAGCAGCATCTACATGGGCTAACCCAGCGTCGCCGGCGTGAGGAAAAATCGAAGAAAGCGATTCGGAAGGAAAGATAAAGGTTAGGCGTCGAAAAGGCAATGGCAGCGAATCAAGGCGCCTGCCTGCCTATAGACATTGGAGTGTGTTAGAGTGCCTCGTTTGACTGAGAGGTGGTAGCGGCGTCTAGAGCCAGCGAACTAGTGAGTTTAGTTCGACGAAAACTGGCAATACTAGATCAAGTGTCCCAGCGCCCCCCACCTCCCCAGACCCAAAACAGACGTTGTTGGAAAGAGGGCGAAAATACGAAAAGCGCAACAGGAAGCGAGTCGGCAGTGGTAACGCACTACCAACATGGCCAAGTGTAGCTGCAAGAAAGAAGTCTTATGCAGCAGGCTTGGGATAGGAGTGGCGTGTTAACGGGAAATGAAGCTGCTATCAACCTACCCGAACTCTTGCCTTAAAAGCAAGACAGTTAGCTGAGAGGCAGCGGCGAGACTAACGCTTGCCGCGGCTGGGGCACCTACCTCACTTGTGTGGAGCAGGCGTCGTCGTAGTTACCGCCGTGCTAGAACAGTGGCAGCGTCAACGGTTCCAGCTATGGCGTGACCAAAGTTCAAACAGAGGGCCAAAAGCAAACACGGTAGATTTGGGGGCAGTGTTGGACTGCCGGGTTAAGGCTAGTAGCACAAGTGAATCCACGGGCGACTACAATTGTAACAGAAATGGGGTCGCTCCGTCGACCTGTCGGTTGATTGACCTGTTGACCGCTCGTCGCTTTTTTGTGTAGCTTTAGTAGAAACG
The DNA here is from genome assembly GCF_002532875.2 of Varroa jacobsoni. Lineage (NCBI taxonomy): Eukaryota > Metazoa > Arthropoda > Arachnida > Mesostigmata > Varroidae > Varroa > Varroa jacobsoni. The sequence goes on from NW_019213135.1 coordinate 134,147, forward strand.
CGAGGCGGCTCGAAAGGAGGAGGGGATGGGAAAAGAGGAGAGGGGGATAACTGAGGGAGAGAAGGGAATGGGTAAGTGGGAGTAATTTACTACGTTCTATCTTTCGACTGACTGCTCTTATCCCACTGTCACGAGCTTCTTCAATTGCCCAGTGGCAAGTCCACAGTGCAGGCTTGGGGGAGTAGTTAAACCGGTTAGAAGAGGCCGCCAGTAAATGATCGAGGCTATGAGAGAGGGGAACCGCAATCGAAAAACTAGAAGCACAGGCTAAACTTTTGAAAATGAAGACGAACGGGGTGATAGTGGTGAAGATGATGATTAAGAAACGGTAAAACACATCGTACTGTGAGCAGTAGATCAGCTAATACAGCTGGCGAGAGTAAAGCGGCAGTACCAAAGGTAATCAAGGTGGCTGTATGTAAGTAAAACGGCAACAAAAACAGTTATGGTACAAAAACTGTATGATTCAGAATCCAGGTAAGAGGCAAAAGGCCACAGTTTCAATTTTGGCCTTTTGGGGTGATGTCTGAGTGTGATGGTTGAAAACGATAAAACATGCGATTTAGCAAAAATCAATCATTGATTGTATTGCTGCTTTGTCTTCTTGAATCACTGGACACTATATCATGCTATCAGCAAATGTAGAGAAACGATACGGTAGATCTTGAGCATTTCACTCTTCTCGTAATCACTACAATTGCTGAAAGGACTGAACACAAATGTATAATAATAATAACAGAAAAACATACTGGTATTTTGATTTAGCACCAGCATACGACACGTATTAAGGAAGTCATCAGTTTTATTACTAACATACGGAGGACGAAATTAGGCCTCCATTGACCAAGATGTTTGGAACATGATCGATTGAACTCAGAACTTTAGAAAGCCAGTTTTTAGTTCTTGAGTATTTACTGTTAATGTCCAAGAATTTAAATCGTAAAAATAACTTCGATTTTTTAAACTACTTAGCGTAATGAACGCGCTTTATCCAATTTGTGAGCACTGCATTAAAGCAAAAACTTTTAGGATTTCCAACATCTAGTAAGAACTTACAACCGCTTTTATTACAACGATATTTAATGCTTGTAAAGAGAGAACTCTTATAAGCTCAGCAGTCAATAAGGTCGTCTACAACAATTAAGCCGTGAGCTTTAACTAGTCAGAAACTCACTGAAACTCAATCCTTTTTGGATATGATACGCGCATATATCGGTAATTTATTTAGATGGAGGTAGGGGTATTAGCTCAATAAATACTGAGTTTTAATAGCTACTAAGTACCTTGCATTAGCTCAAGTCGACTACAGAAAAATCTAAACTACTAAAAAATGTTCGTTTAAATTTGTTAAGAGAGCAAACACAATTTCATATACAGGAAAACGCGGTACGTTGACATCAATTAATAATAAGTGTTTATTTTTATTACTATATACCATACTATATATGGCTAAGACTGCGGGCATTTTGCTATCAACATTTTTCGCTTTTCAAACCTTTAGCGAAGAGTTAGATATCGAGAACCAGCATTTTTTGTACATCGAATTCTCAAATGTCCATCTGTAAAGAGCGAGAGGTAAGGAATAACCAAATGAAAAGCAACGTTCTCCTTGCCTTAGCCCCTGTTGTTAAATAGAAATTTATGTTCGTAACGATTTTGTGACGATTTGCATCTTACTTTTTGTACTCTACCAATTCCTGACAAGTGATCTTAAAGCTGACTCATAACAGTGATACGTCAGCCAGGCGGCCACGTCATCTGTCTGCCTCCCATAACGTGCACATGTAAATGGTAGACACTTTGAGCACCCTGTACGCCGTTGTTGATTACGACACGATAACCTTCTTTCAGGCCTTGCTGCGCGGCAACCTGTCAACAATGGCTCAATGTTATTTTTAAAACGCCAAAGAAAAGGCACAATTCTATTTACTATTTAATTTACAGATATTTTTAAGTCAACTTATGTGTCGTTTGCTGTGGATCAGCTGTTAACGTTGCAGGATACACTTAATAGAAAGAGATCATTAGCGCTCACTACGCTTTAAGTTTTGAACTTTGAATGTGACGTTTAGCGAACTATTATAATAGGCTGATTGGAGCCGCTTACGCCAATGGTGTGTTAACTATTAGTTCTTCATGTCCGAGGCGATATATTTGTTATAAAAAATAATTCGTACATATGTACACACGTACATACAATGTGTCGCAGCTAGGGTGAGAAAGATACATTTAAGTGGTCTGTTATAAGTGAAGGTGAATCGAGGGCGACATCGAGACAGATAAGGTCGCTGTTAAAGAGGCAACGACAAGTCAAGAAGGACGCTTGTATTATAACTGAATAAGTGGAATGCGCTACGGTTCAGTGGTTCAATTGCACATTTCTTCCTTCCGATCCTAGTTATCCTCTCAACAGCCTAAAGTCTATTGCAGTATTACTTATAGTAATGTGCAAGTCTGACCAGTTCCATATAGTATTTTAATAAAACAAAAAATTGACACATATATGTATGTCAACTTTTTGCTATTATATATCATATACAATTATATATTATATACCGTTCCTTACTCTCGTTAGCAAGCAAAGAGTCAAGCAGTACATTGACTCACATCGTCATATTCTCCTAATCCGATACAGCAAGCTATTTTCCCAGCATGAATGAAGAAACTGTACCGTATCATGTTTTCAATTACCTTTCGAGCAACCAGCAACAGATGACCAAGCAGATCCTGGTCCGAGTCGTCGGCCTGTTCCAACGTTGCTATAAATTTTCGTGGGATAACCAAAAAATGGACGTGCGCTTGAGGGTTGATATCGTTAAACGCGATGCACTAACAAAAAAAACACATAAACACGTTTGCCATTATAGCTTATAAGTAATGCATTAACTAGTTTAAAATTAAACTGGATACATAAGAAATTAGTACACTTCGTATGTGTTATCTTTCACCAATTTATCAAATCAGAAATAAAGTAGTCAATGTAATTTCAAATGTTTCCGCTTGGGTTTAAGAAAGTATCCGATTTAATATAACATCTTGCAATCATACTAAACACGATCATATTATTACAGCTTCTAATTTAGTTAAGAAGTGGTTAGGAAATTCCAGTTTTTTTCATCTTCCGGTTTAGAAAATTTACAGGCTATTATCAATTTTTGATAAATACTCAGTCTCTTGTAGTACGCTTAACCCAAGTACAGTAATCCCCTTGGGTACAAGATTTGACGTTTTATGAATATTGATAAATACAAAACCTAATAGATTTTTTTAGCAAGATTTTTTTTAGCAATCACCTAAAATGTGTACGTAGGCACAAATTGATTGTCTTTGTTAACAAAGGGTCATTCATTACCTACTACAATAAAAAAAAATCTATTTAATTAAAAGGACCTTTTTCTTATTACTTATTTCCATATTTTGTTTACGCTTAAGGTTTTTTCCCGTCAAAATCTATGCTACTCTAAATCAAAATTGCTGCCTCAAAAATAAGTTCGATCAAATAAGACTAATTGCGGTAAGTATGAAATCTCCTCGTTTTCAGTAAAATCCCTTACTTCTGTCGATTCCTGCAATACTACTGGTTCTTTCAGATGTATAAAGAGCCACCTTATTAAAGAATGGGTGGTAGCAAGTTTGCGTGGACAACTTGTAGCTTGCGACTATCTAAGGATTAAAGAACCTGTACGATATGACACCTTGTCGTCGTCGTAAATGATATCTGCTGGAATGGTCCCATCAAGAATCTTCGCAAAAATTGTCGGCTGTCCTGAAGCAGCGTGCTTTCTTGCGGCTCGAGCTGCATTTGCAACCTCATCTATGTCTGTCGAGTGTGATCGGCGAACGACAGCCTAAAGCGAATTCGAAAATCTTGTGTTATTTACAGTACAGCATCCAGCCTTGAGTAACACATTTATTGATAAACGTGGTAGTTAATGATCACCTGCCAGTAATATGTACGTCAAAGAATAAATACAATTAGATTAAGTTATAAATATGTATGTAAGACCATCCTCTTCCGCAGTATCAATGCACTAGTAGAAAAACTTAGTCAAGTATGCACCATACACTGAAGAGAAAAGCATATATTATAGTACTGACCTAAGAAATGTGATAAGAATAAGATGTACTATCCGTTACACATACAGGTAAGCCAGAGTCCAAATGTTACTTTACACTGCGGTCTAAATAAATCGAACATTTCTTCATCTCTAAAGAACGAACCACGGATTGCTCAGACTCGACAGTGTGTTTAAGCCGATTCAAATAGGAACCAATTTCATAACTGTCGCTACACGTCTAATGCATTGGAAAAATGTGTTACTGCATTAGGTCAACAAGCTTTTTTTTTTCTTTGAACCTGTGACGTCGATGTACCATGTTTGCGGGATAGTAGCACGTTTCGATAATTTCTTTACCTCGCGCCTGATATTTCGAACATATTTTGGTCTCCAATGGAGGCGGGCGGACTGGCTCGTGGCTTGTCCCATATTATTGAGAACAAAATGGGGCTTTCGGGTTAGATAGATACCTGCAGACGGCTGGTATTCAGCGATCGCGAGATGAACGCTGAATTCATCACCAAGCGCTTGGCAATTAACCCGATGAGCATCTTGGAAGCTTCTTTTACCGCATGAGAATAATAATGCACCTGTAATAAATGCAGAACGCAAAATGCAGCTTTAATCCTGTTTGAAACAAAGAGGTAAGGCATCTTTCCAGGGTGCCCAATTGCATGGTCTTGCGCGTACGTAAAACAAACAACATCTGTGTGTTTGCAGACATAAATCTATTAAAGACAACTATTTCTGAAAAGCGCAGTAATGTACGGGAGAAATGGATAGTTGATGATAAATACCACAAAGTGAATGCACTTCGATTTCTTTAGTAGTGCTTGCTATTAAAGAAAACGCGTAGCCACTCGTGTAGCAGCATAGCGGTTATACCAACAGTTCACAGGTTAATACATGCTCAATAACAACGTATATCATTCAGGTGACAAGTGGTTAAAGTAGAAAAAAATCTCACCGTACACTTTTTTTTCAAATCTATTTATTAATCTATTTAAATTATTGAAACTTTTCATGAGATGGGCGAACTTGCTTGAACAACAACACAAACCAAATCGTCGGCATAACAGTGATGACTGCAAACGAGTTCTAAATTCATGCGTGAAAATCAGGCTTCTGTATTGATCTTATTGGAACAAAATATTCAGGTCTGAAAGAAACTAATGCATACCACCTGTTCCACTATCTGTTTATTAACTGATCGTCTGGCAAGTCGCCAGCAGCTGTCTCAAAATTTCCTAATAATAACGATCGTAAATGCACAACTCCCTGAAAACTCTCACAGTTAGTGATAATAGACTTCCGCTTGTCGGAGTCTAAAAGAATATCGAGAATTCGTGGCACAGTGAATCAGAACAGACACAAAGCGATCTTAGCTGCTTAATCATTTAAAGCAAGCACACAGCAACAACTTTTAAACAATCCCGGCGCGACTGACGGTCAGTAGAACAGATCAGCTGATGTTTTGGCCGACATTTGCTGCTCGTAGTGTTTAACTACCACTCTCCGGTTAGTCCTTGCACCAGTAGCGCAGGATCACACTCATCATTACGACAAAAACAACAGTGACCGGAATACCCCGCTGCCACAGCGAGGATAACAACAAAAGCAGAAGCACAGTAGGTCGACTGATAGGAGAGCTGGTCACTTATACCCAACTAATGACGTTCACGGAGTGGGAACAGAGTTTCTCGAATGCAGTGCTTGCTCATTTTATTGCCTTTCAAAGCCCGGCGACGCACTTAACTTGTAGTGGTGGTCTTCCTTTTTGGGAGCATACCAAGCAAACCAAAAAAACTTCACTTAGTTTACATTTGTTGAAAACCCCGTAGAGGCTTGTCTGAGTGTGTGTAAGTATTTTCGCCACGAAAACGGTGTATTTAACGAAAATGTCATCGAGTGGCGGAGTTAAATTGGCCGATTTGTGCGCCGATTGCTGTGCGGCCGACCCGTCGTGGGCGTCGTTGAGTTTAGGTGTACTCCTGTGTTCTCGTTGTGCACTAATCCACTTTAGCTTAGGCAGGCATATTTCGCAGATTGTGTGCTTGAACGAAAAATTGCCAACTAGACAGAGAGAGCTCTTAGACGTGTTGTCGACACGTAATATAAACTCTGTTTGGGAGCACTACCTGCTTGACTCAAACTTCACTGGTGGATGTCGGAAACCACCACCGAACGATCAAAGTCTACATCCGACGCGAAGCGCATTCATCAAATCAAAATATGTCCTTATGAACTTTATGGAACGGCTTTCACATGATACTAATGAGCTTCAGGTCAATATCCGACTCATGACAAATCTGAGAACGAACGACGTTGACGAATCTCTCAAGTTGATATTGCAAGGCGCGGACGTCCGGTTTGTTCATCCTGAAACAGGACAGACACAACTCCACGCTGCTGTCTTAGCTAGTCAACCACTTCAGGTAGATTGTTTCAAATAATAGCTGCAAGGTTCTTATATCGATCAGTAATATTTTGGCGATAACAATCAGGCTGTAAGAAGTCAGTGCAAGTAAGCTAGGTTCCGATACTTTGTTATTATTATTTTGCTACATACTTACAATTGGGTGACGTGTAGCCACACAAACTTGTAATGTCTCTTTCCCTCGGTATCGCTAATAAGGCCGCATAAATAAGACTAATCACTTAAAATTTACTACTCGTAATTATTTGAGCAAATATTGTTCGAAACTTTAACTTACATCTCATTGAATTATGCTTCACTTCATATAAATCACTTCGAGAGAGTACCCTTTGCACTTTAAAATAAAAACCTTGTCTCTAAATAGCTTCACGACACATATTATAATATAGCTTACATACTGATCCCAATGTTTACTCATTTGAAACACATTAAGGAGTGTAGATGCAAACTGTTTTCTGTTCTAGGTTGAGCTTCTCCTAATTCACGGAGCGGACCCTCGTGTCGAAGACGGATCAGGCCATTCGGCGCTTGACGTTGCTCGGGCAGCTTGTCGCCCAGATTTGATTAGTCAAATGATGACTGCCTTAAATCAACTAAGTGATAGTCTACAGAGTTTTGTTACTAGCATCGGTGGACAAATGTTGGCCAATTCACCCCCGCCGCTTCAGTTGGATGATGAAGTTCGAACGGAGCTATGTAAAGATCTCTATGACGAAGTCGAACGCCGAGAGATACAATCGCAGATGAATTGCGATGAGGTGCCATTTCTGCCAGTGAACCCGGCGTTCGCGTCAATCCGTAATCAATCGAGACAGAAACTCGCCAGATTAAATCGCCAAGAATTAGCGGCACTTATTGTCCTCTGCGTTGGACAGGAACGCCTGTCCGCACATAATTCATGTAGTGGGAGTGTCGGAGGAGGAGTTCGTCTCCCAGACGACGACGATGAACCTTTGTATGATAGCGTTTGTGGGGATGACGATATCACAATTGTTACGGAAGAAGTGGAAGAGACAATGGCTGCGTCGGCGGCCGAAACCCCAACAGAGTGGTTAACAGCAAGTCCGCCCTCGCCTGCCCCGACCTTACAATCGGTCCCGCCACCAGTTGCTGAAGCACCAAGCTTCTTTCCCAATCTAATAGTGAAAACGGATGAAATCACAAAGCGTACGCATGCACTTTTAGTTGCAGCGAAAACCCAGAATGACGCTAGCTATCTCTCAATTTGCAAACAGATTCGTTGTTCTGTTTTAGAAATGTCATATCTGTTACCTCATAGCTATCCCGAGCCGGCGTGTCACAGCGCCCTGCAAAACATCATACGAGCAGCGGATGATCTCGTGAACAACTGCGAATGTCTGTTAAATGGCGATAAAGCTGAAAATGCTCAAAAAATCATCAAACTAGTCTTCACTGTTGCTCACGGTGTCAAGACGTTTGTGATATCGTTCCCACATCTGCGGAACACACAACCACCAGTTTAGGTAAATAAGAAGGATACATTACGATAAAGTTAACTCAATAAGCTCATCTATCTATGTACATACATGCTTGTAAATTGGGGAATCTAGAAATTTCGTACGAACTTTAGGGGGTTTAAGTTAGCCTGCTTTATTATTCATTACGGTATATGACATAAAAAACAATGTTTTTAGCTACAAGATAGCTAATGGAAGTTTGTGCGTAGAATTTTCGCCGTTTGAGTGATCCCTGGAATTGCCCATATTAATCTTATATACGTGATTTTGCACCTGCATACTTTTTTCTAATATTGAAAATTGACATGTAACATTACAGCGTGTTAAACACTGGCTAACCTGAAATATATAATCAAATTTAGAATTAATCCACACTTTACTGCGTACGAGTTAGAATAAGTAACCGGTTTTTTTTTTTTTTTTTTTTTGTAAAAAAAATGATGAATACTTATCTGCCTTCTTACAATGTTTAGATTGTTATCCGTTGATGGTAAAATAGTTCTCGCAATTGTCTGCAAGTGATTGTTGTTTTGACTTAAAGGAGCTTCTTATACTCCTCATTTGTGCTCCGTGACGAGTTAAGCTGTTGTCACTTTCTTTCACTTATCAATTAAAGCGGAACGAAACAGATAATTATGCTCATAGTCTCTATATTATGATATGCCCAATGTGAAAGTCCCATATTTCCAGAAGGTTTATTGGGGAGTGACGCGACAACCGTAAAATATACAATTACGTATAAATACCGACAATCGATATGTACCACAATAACGGTTTTAGTTACATGTAATTAAAGCTTTGTACAATAAAACTATATGCTTTGACTATAAAAAAAATTTGCGTGTTTTTTAGTGAACGTTATGTTAGCAGGTAATAAGTGTTTTACGCTGTTAGAAAACTCTTTGATTTTTTTTATATTGGCATCCCTTGTCTATATTGTAGAAAAAAGTGAAAACCCGACACGGAGTTTGGCTTTGAAACGAATGCACACATCCTAAGGTGGTTTTAAAAAACAATATTTAAGGAATTGATACGCTTCAGTTTAAGATAACAAATCAAAATCGATCTAAAGGATAAAAAGGCGATATTTAACTGTCTAAAAACTGATTTTAGCAAAACCAGAAGAATTTGCTGGTAAACAAAAAACCTGATGAAGCGACTATAACATTGCATGCTCTGAATAGCGTGAATATATCGTAGTCTGTGATCTTCATTATCTTTTTTGTTGTTTAGCCAGTTACAGCAGGAGCAGTTAGTTGTAGAATCTTTTTTAAATCAATTTTGAGTAATAAAATCTTTAAATAAAGTCAAATTTAATTTCTTATATTATCATTTTCTTTTAACAAATGTGGTTAGGAGATGTCGAAATTTAACTTTCTCAAAGTAGGTTTATTTATTTCAAAGTTCAAATTTCATCAAAAAGTTTGTGCCATGGAGAAAACTGAAACAAACTCCTGCGTTTACGGTGCAAGAAAATAATTTTTGGAAAAAGGAAAAAAGCTGTTAACGGGAAGTCGGAGATTCACAGTAAATATGAATACGAGCTCTATCGCGAAACATCAGGGCGTAGCGGAGTTGACTTCTGTGTTTGATTTGTATTCGACGAGTGCACTGCTTAAGAAACAACAATTGGCACAGACCAATTTTTTGACCTCTCTGATAAAGTGTCCTATGGGAAGCCAATATTAGCACAAACTCAAGAGTTAAAAAATATAAAGATCGAAAAAGTCAAGCACTGGAAGGCCTGTATCTGGAAGCATTATGCTGGCAAAAAATATGGTCTTAAAGTTAGAAACTTATTTCTCTTTTACCGAATCGATGACTGTCATTTGGCTAAAGTTTTAAAGGGGGGGGGGGAGACACGACGATGTTAATGACTACCTTCGGATAACTTATCGAGTTTCATACTATAGAATGTACCTACGTATTTCATTAACAAAGCCCTATTAATAAGATACATACTACAATGAATAGTAGAAAAGTTTGATTTGGTTACTGAGACGCAGTAAATTAAAATTCAGTTTTTTAGACATTCAAATTTAGCTTGCCTGAACAAAATGTTTTAGAAAATACAGTTTGTGGTTAAGTGTACGGAATACTTATTGAGGTCACCAACCCATAGGTAGAAAGAACGATGATATAGAGTATAGATAGTTGTTCAGCCTTTCATAACGGTATGCGTTTGTAATTGAATGTTTTTCCCAGAATAAACAGGCTAATAAAACATTTTAAAAATATGAGTACTGCTGTCGGAATCATACCGCTGAATATTGTCATGTCGTCATCTAAACGAGTGAGCCACACACAGTCTTTATTAGTCAGCATAATATGACGATTTTACCATCTAAGCTAAGATTTTATCCATCATAACGTAAAGGTAACGGCGGAAACTGGAAACCGTATAATCTCTTCTGTTCTTATCACCCACAAGCGAATCAATACGGCATTGTACGTCTCGATTTGTTATTAATATTATTTATTTAGGGACAAAGGGACTAGAGTGTCTGGCAAAACATCTGGCAGTGGTGGGATTCGAACCCACGCCCCCGAAGAGACTGGTGCCTTAAACCAGCGCCTTAGACCGCTCGGCCACACTACCTCTTGGTGAAGCTTGAGAGTAGGTTTAGCAGTGTATTCACTGGCTTATGCCGATAGCGCTATCAACGACTCTCAAGGCCAAGAACATGTTCAATGACCGGCCAGTTATCTTTCACTGACCGTTATCTGAGTCCCTGCGGGGATACATAATGCACAGTAAATCGGCCGTTAATTGAAACGCTAGTAGCTGCAAACAGAGCTTCTTTTCCTAGACCGCGCATGCGGCCTCTTGTGGTCAAGATACTAAACAAGTCACGACCAGACTTGCGGTAAACGATTATCACAACTAAAGCGATAGCGTATTTTCTATGCAGCATTATCCACAGGTTTTTTTTTGCTCTTGGTAGTCACAGCTCAAGATAGCATTTTTTGGCTTCGCAAGCCTCGATAATGTCTGCGGAAATTTTCCGCCGGCAGGGTCGCCAATAACTTACAACAACACCAAGTAATGGCCATATTAATCTTGGTCTTTTTCGAGCACAAAATTTGGCGGCGTAGGCCAAAAATGTACGCACTAAGTATTGAAGTCAATTGGCAAGTTAATAAGAAAGTCTCAAGAGGGTTGAATACACTCAAGCGAATCCAATTATCGGTAGACACAATCGTCTTTTTTTTTAGAAGTGGAATTTTAAAACCAATTCGGCTTGGTACTTAATGTCTGGATGTATACGACCAGCTGATCTAACGACAGCTACCTAAAAGACTATAATCATCAAACCAATAGTAACCGTTTGCTGCTACATATTTTGCTGATACAAGCAACACTAAATGTGAGGGTTACTGCATGTAGGCGAAGTAGACGTTAAAGATTAGACAAGTAAATTTTCCGAACTGCCTTACCCAGTGAGTAGCCCTTAATCCATATCGACGAATATGTTTATAAATTCATGAGATATTGTATATTAGTCAATAAAATTTATCGGAGTATCGAAAAATGAAATATTTGATTGGTCAATATTAACAAATCTTTTTGTGTTGCCGGCCGGTTGATTTTTGGAGATAAGAACGAAAACCAACTTTTATCCACACATCTCTTCAGTTACAAATGATCACACTTCTAATTATAGCTGACACCTTTTCATGAGTGTCGAATAATTTCACTAGTGTTCTGCCTCAGCACCGATGCAGGTTCTGAGCTCAATTGGAAAAGCAAGATGTCTCTTTTGTATTTAATAAGCCTCCTAGTTTACGCTTCTAACCTAAAACCACAGTTTGTTGTTAAATACCAAGGCGTTACTTGCTTCTATATGGCCGGTCTCAATCGACGAAGTCAGTTATGAAAAAAATTTCAAACTATCGGAGTTCAGCCACACGCTAAAAGCTATTTGCTGGTCAAACTGTTTTTTCCTACATCATCTGCATGGCCATTAAGATGGAGTTCAGCGAGGAGCCTACACACACACACACACATATATATATATAAGTGCAAGGCATCGAGATAATTCGCAGTTAGTTAGCAGAGTGAACACTACTGTAAGTGTTGTAACTTACATCTCTGCCGTCTTATGACATTATTGGTCGGATCATCATTGCATTCTTAGGAATAAAAATATACTTTTCGTATATAACCTCGATCGTTAGGATCAATAGGTTCGATGTTTGTACACGACAATATATAATGCGGGTCATCACCTCAATACCGTGCATCTTCTGGGGCGCATACCTAAGCGAAATAATGACCTGACATGATTTCCATGTGTGTCGGAGGTAATTTGAAGTTCAGATGGTCACGCCCAAAAGAATTAGGTGTTAGAGTTTGCGTTCTGTATACAAGTAAAGATCAAAACACTGTTATCTTAGCATAAGGTTTTGTTACGCCTACTGTGAAAACTTTATGAAAAAAATCCTTTTCAGTCCCTAATTATGTAAAAGTATATTGGATTGGAATTAGGCTATTAGGTACATGCTGCGTTATTGTTTGTTTGAGAGGAACACTCATATTCCACATTGAAAACGGGTATAATTACGATAGCCGTTCAGAACCAAAATAATGCAATGAAACTCCTGGTCCTGCTGGTATCGCTTCAACATGTAATTTGCCAACCAGAAAAAAGAAGTCTGCAATAAAAAGCTGAGCACAGCGCTGCGCCCCTTATGACGGGCATTCCTCATTTCATCGCATCCAAAGCAACCATGTGAATTCCGGTTGTAACCGCCCTCGCCATCGATGTCATCGAATCGCAAGCGGAACCGGTCCTTCGGCATATAGTACGCATGATTCAGCTATATTTCCATAGAGCAGGTTGTAACGTAGAAGGGCAAGTAGCACGACGCTGTATTGCAGTGACACAACTTTTCACGGCTCATTTTATCGCTGCTTCTGGTGCATTAGGTAATAAGACGGCCCCCGGCAGAAATCCATCCCTATTTGAGAAAGGGTTCTTGAGAGATGGGTACAAGCCCCTTTCTTCTGGAGACAAAAACTCCAGTTTGAACAGCAGATCCGAGCAGAGTGTTCGTCGAGCAGCTGGCAATAGCGATACCATGTCTCTGTTAAATGGCATGTTTGGATTAAAGGAAGGGCGATTAACGCGAGGCAAGCGGCTTCCTGGACCTAGTGGAGTCCCGGTGTTTGGGTCTTCACCGCAACTGGGAAAGTTTACCAAGATTTGGGATGGCTTTAGCGAACTCCACGAAAAATACGGCAGTCTAGTGGGAGTGCAGATTGGAAGCCGATATTGCCTGCTGGTCAACAACGTCGAAGACATCAAAGAGATTCTCATAAATAGAGCAACCAGTTTTGCAAACCGCCCGGACTTCCTCCGGTTTCAAGCAATTTTTCGATGGAACCGCGATCTTTGTAAGTACTTGAAATACTATAGCGTATACAAACAGTCATGCTTTGCGGCCCAGTACGGTTTAGGGAAATACGTTTTTCAATTACTGACGAAAAGTTATGAGATCTTTCAGAACTTAAGTTTTTATGCTCTTGATATTATTTAAATAACGACGAGGTGGTTATGTGGCATCTTTTAAGAAAGACTGAAAATACATCCGGAGAAAACTTCAGTTCTACGAAAGAAAAGTTCATCAGTAACTGGGAGCAACAAAAATCCGAAATTATTTTAGTAACAGTAAATAGTAGTAAGTTTAAAGTTGCCGAACTTACTGAAATATTCTTCTAACGAAGGCTTAGGCGCAGTATACCGCAATACATTTTAGACCTTACAGTCTGGTCACACTTTTATCCAGCAACAACGTAATTAGGTCTGTATCGATAACTTTAAAAACTCGTTCTATCCTCTTCACATAGCCAGGAACATCGATAATTTATTGTTAGCTCCCTCTTTATTTAATAAGCATTCCAAATAAATGTAGGGGCGCTGCATGGTCGTATTAAAAACACCAGCTGAGGTCATAAACCGAATGTGTCAGGTTTGACATCCGGTACCGCCATTAAACATCGCTTAGACAGCTTCCAGCACGAAAGGTCACATACAAACAGAACATAACATTAAATGAGCAAGTCTTTTTTTAAAAAAACACTGCTATATGTTGCATTGTTATTTCTAGTTGGCACTAAAGTATGGCTAGCTTGTTATCTCTCAGAATGAAGATGCAGCTTCTCCTAAATAGTCTAATGAAAGATCAATGTGTCAACGTTGACAAGCAAAATTGGTGAAACTATCGAGAGTGAATAGTATCAGTTCACTTATATGGGTGTAGTTGTCTTTTCGTTTAGGGTTATAAAAAAAATGATCAAGACTCTGGGACCTAAGCTTTGTATTAAGCAAGATTTCCGAATAAAAGCCTGTTTCTAGAAGTCCAGAGGCCTTTTCAAAAAACGGTACATCAATGTTCTTTCACTGGTTTTCCCGATACAACTAAATGAATCAGTTTTATAATAACGTCTAACATACTTCTGTTTGTTGGGCTTTTACTTGCTTTGATAGTTCATTTACTTCATGAATAGGTAAACGCCTTTATAGGGTGTGTAAGGTTGACCCATAACAATTCAAGGTGCAGACCAACCTTGAATCTTTGGCTTGATATGCCCATACTTTTTATTTACCTATTCCTTGTTAGCTTATGAATATTGGCCTGAAACATTGATTTCTGAAGTATTTTGCCCATCGATTGCGTTCAGCACAAACAGGATTTGACACCTCATCTGTTAATGGGTTATATCATTGAAAGCATTACATACATAGCATGCCGGCGCTCCTTCAAATCATATTCTAGTACAGTAAAGAATGCAATAAAATTTAACAAAACCATTACAATCGAGCTTAACATTCCGTGATGTATGTGCTCTGCTGAATCTGTTTTCGTAGCTGTCGCTTTGTCCGATTGGTCTACAAAACAGAAGACCCGACGCGATATCCTTTATGGACCTCTGCATCCCAAGGGTGGCGTATACCTTCAAACGAAGATTTTCGATAGTATTTCATCGCAGACTATACTCCTGATAGATTTCTTTAGGGAGAAGAATGGTGAACCCTTAGAGCCGCGTTGGCCCATCCTAAATGCTATCGGAAACGTGTTTTACGATTTTTTTTGCAGTAAAACGTAAGTTGAGACATTCTGAGTTTTCAGTTATTTTCATTTATCCCTCAGCGGAGGGCTTTTTAGACTATAACGAGCTTACTTTATTCTTAATGTGTCATATTCAAAAAAAGGACTACACTAGTTTTTTTTCAATAGATAATGTATTTCTATATTTCTCCTTTCACTGTTTTTGCCTGCTTTTTTTTTTCTATTTATCCTGTAATCATATCGTTAGCCATTAGCATGGACACAAAACTTAATTGTCAGTCGTATTGACTGACCAGTCCCCACGGCGACCTGAGTCCGGTGCGTCGCTGGTTGCAAAGCTAAAGAGCCGTTCTCAATTTAAATCATTTCATGTAAAGCATTATAGCTTTTGCGTGTATTACTAAACGTACCTTCACTATAGCTAAAAAATCTATATTGTGAAGAAATGAACGTTATATTTGAAGAAAATTCATGCGTTACTATTAGCAGAAGCGGTATAAAATCAAAGAAGGAACCATTCGTTGACATTGCAGGTTCGACTGGAACGATGCTGTGTACTTGCGCACGGTGAACTTGTATAATGAAATCTTTCACGAGCTATTTCAAGGCTTTGCCATTGATTTCATGCCATGGTTAAAGGTGATTTTATCTAAACATCTATTTCGACTTGCAGATTGTACATATCGGTACATGAAAAACCTTATACTGAACGGAACCAATTATGAATCTCACACGTAGAAGAACTTGCATATGGTTCGCAAAAAGTTGTGCTTTTTAAAATCAAATAGTTTATCTTCTTATTACAGCCATTCTATAATAAACGACTCAATGAACTGCATGCGTTGGAAGCTGAAATCTCGAAGTTTAATAGCGGTATGATCACGGAGCACGAGCAAAGCGCAGCAGCTTACGAAGTTGAACCTCGGGATATATGCGATATCCTTGTGCTGTATATAAACAGCGCGGCAAATTGCGATGCAGTGAAGAAGATTAAACTCGATAGAACTGACCTCGCGGTGATCATTGGGGACCTCATCGGTGGTTTTCCCGTCGTAAGCAACATGGTCCTTTGGGGAATTTATATGCTTGCAAACGAACCCGAAGTCCAGAATAAGGTATGATATATAAGATGACTGCGTAATATGAGACAGAAAATATTCGTGGAACGCTCGAGAATCTTTTAAGTAACCATGTTAAGGTTTCAGAGTCAATTTTAAAGCTGTGTTGAAATTACGGATAATCTCGGTAAAATTATCTTGTAAAACGAGCAATAATCATGCAAAACTGGCTGTTTAAATATATCAAAATGCACTCCTTTTATTATTTTTTTATTGACAGTTGTTCGAAGAGTACGAAGTTGTTTGCGGTTCAGGAATCCCGGGTGCTGACCATAAGAAGTCGTTGGTCTACACCGAGGCGACTATGTACGAAATCCTTAGGATGGTGTGCTCGCCCATAATTCCACACGTAGCCACGCAAAATACAGAGCTTCAAGGTTATCATATTCCCAAGGACACAATGGTAATGTTCAATATCTGCGACCTCAACTTCAATCCAGAACTTTGGGACAAGCCAGCTAAGTTTATGCCAGACAGGTATGACGGTTAGATGAGGACATGTGATCTGATTCTTAGATTAAGGCGATATTAACATTTATAGCTCAGAATTGGGCTTAGAAGCAATAATATACATCATCCGTACCCTAGCTTTGTCACGTGGGCCATCTAAGCAAGCGTGCGATATTTATGTTTCATCATAGAAGGTTCGCAATATATCCTATGCAATTAATACAGGGCATTTTTGTACTCATAATAGACGTGCATGCATGTTGAGTCAATTGTAGCCCTGTAACTTAACGCAAAAGTATTTATCTCTACTTTTTTAGGTTCATTTGCGACGGGACCCTACTCAAGCCAGACCACTTCTTGCCCTTTGGTACTGGCAAGCGATCATGCATGGGCGATGGTCTAGTTCGCCACATCGTCCACTTGATTCTGTCAGCATTGATTGGACAGTTCCGAGTCCGTCTTGCCCCTAGTACGCCAGCGGTTGATTACTTGGATGCACGCGGCCGAGTTATCATGGAGACAGAACCAAAATTGATGTTCGAGCAGAGACTGTGAGATTCCAGTTTGTATACTTTGTGCTTTTTATCACCGTGCATGAGGCATGCATGCTTTTTTGCATAGAACATAGCACATTATCATACAAACAAAATACATCTTCATACACGTCTTGGTGGGCAGTTATCTAACTGATTTTTATGTATAGATAGTAACAGGCAAATCGAATGCATGGTGAACAAAGCTGCAATGGAAACACATGTATACACAAGTACGTATGATGAATAAAATATACAAGTGTTTATACTTTTTTTTTCATTTTCATGTAGTCGTTATTAATTTTATCAAGACGCGGCGAAATCGTTTGTGTAATAATGGTTGGATTTCACAGGCGAAGTATGAAGAATGGCAACGACTAACCTAATCATTTATGTAACATTTAACGTACATTGTTTTAATTAGCAAAGTACTCTGCTTATACACAGCTAGTGCAAATTAGGTAGTAATATATTTTCCACGGGTGTCGTGAGGCTGTTATAAATCAGAATAATAGAGCTTAGATTCAGTACTAATAACAGATTCTAAAACAAGCCGCAAAAAAATAGTATTCTGTTTTTATAAATATATCGTTTTACTAATACTGCAAGTAAATATGTTACATGTACATAGCTGTGACGGCCAGTATGCGCTGTGCTATAACTACGAAAAGATACATCATCGTCATTATATCATTATTGCATATGACGAAAGGGGGGGGGGGGTCAATGTTCACTGAGAATCTCGTGTGCATTGGATCGAATGCCGTAACTATCGATTACATATATATGTGTACGCAGTAAGCGACGTGCTTATAATTACTTTACCAGCTAACTATTGTTCCATTCATCGAGGTTATAGGATACACCATGTACAGGCCAAAATGCTCTGTCAATGTTCCTTCTTCCCTAAGTTGTAAGTTGTTTAGTTAAACGACAAGTATTTGCTATTAGTTGAAGTCCAGAATTCACGATTTAAATTGTTGTGGAGTTTCCACAATACGAATTGATCAACCTTCGCAAGTCTCGTCGTATATATTTCTCCTGTATAATATAAATATGGGACATTTGCTTGTGGGAATAGCTATTTGAAGATCGGGCACAATGAAAACACCTTCTTGGGTGAAGGTCAAATTGTGCAGGTCATCATCCTCGTGTAAAACATGAGTTTAAAATTCTATCGGGTGCATGGCGACTGCGTCTAACTTTACATTGCTTTTAGCTTTCAGCCTGCGGTAGAGTGGATTCGGTACCTGCAAACTGCTATTGCCTGTAGATGGCTGCAATTAATCAGTCGCAACGGGCTTTGCAAATAATATAAAAGCTCTTTTTGGTATATTTCCACGTCGTTTTGTATTAGGTGTACTAGGATGGTGTACTAGGACTCTTAAGAACGCATTTTCAACGAAACGGGCCAAATTAAACTTGCTCTACCATTGGTAAAGAATACGATGATATGTGAAGTGCCTTAACCAACTTGCCGTAATCATACATCGTTATGATTCGAAGTTGTTCTTCTCACAATATGCAAGAAGTCAGCATTATATTGGTGGGCTGAGTAGTTTTATCGAGATAATACCATGTCGTTGAATATTCTCGTGTATTAAGTTAGTATAATACGAAGTTATTACGATATTGGACAGCGAAAGGGCAGCCCCATGGTGTGCATGCGAGTCGATTTGCTTTTGTTCTTGCTTGCTCATTAAAGTTACTGTTATTGTTAGTTATTAATAAATAAATTAATAGATAACGATGATTTGCCACCATAAAGAATTTTGGCAGTACTGGAATTTGCACTTTAGGTCTGGAAGAGACTGGTGTCTTATGACAGCTTCTTACAAGTTACTACGCAGCAAACGCAGGAGCTAAACAGGTGCAGGAGTTTATCCATTAGCATATGTGGGAAGCACTATCAACAACTTTCGAACCCAACTTCAATGACCGCTGACCGAAACACCATTTGCTGAAAACAACTTTTTCTCCAGGAGCTCGTTATACTTACAATGAACAGAAGACTACGAAGGGTAATTATGGCGGTCAAAGCGACATTGTACATTTCATATAGCATTATCCATGGGCGCTATGCTTCTTTCGGTCAGCTATAAATTGTAACAGTAACTACTTCTCTGGCATTGCAAGCTTCGATAATTTTCAAGAAAATATACTAATCGGATCACCGGTGGCTTACAGCAGGACCGACTAACAAAAATGCCAATCTTGTTCTCTTTCGGCAAAAATCTCGGCAGTACAGGCCAATAGGATTAAATGTTCAAATCACTTGACAAATGAACATGAGGGCCTCTAGAAGAGTGAATACATTTAAACCAAATCACCAATCCTTTACGATCGTCTGTTCATGAGTGGCGCAACCCGTGAAATGTTTGTGTGTGACAATGTGATAATTAGGCTAACAGTGCACATACGTAATAGAGATTTTGCAATATAGAAACGATTAGGTCAAACAAGTTTCTGACAAGCAAGTCCAGAGTGTAGTAACTGCTTAGTTATTTATCCATTTTGTTGACTTGTTGTTGTTATCCTACAAAGAACGGGTCGTTTTTTTGAAAAACTTACTTGCCAGTTGATGTGTGAATGTTCATCGCTACCTTATCTAATTATAACTATATCAAAGCAACAGTAATAGCATGTTATACCTTATATTTATATCGATGCGCTATGAAAGATCCCCAAATGTTCCCAAAGTTCTTGGGAGAAATTTTTTTTTTTAACTTTTTTCTGCAGATCTGTCGACTTTCATGAACTTATTTGTTTTCCATATGTTTGACAGTTGAATTTTCTGGCACTTCCTTGCCATGTTACTAGAGCTTGCTGTAGATGGAATTTGCTTTCACTGTGTATTATGATATCATTGATTTGATGAATGATCTTCATGAGGCAACGTCACGAGAATTGATTTGTGGGAGTAAACCAGTGATGAGGAGCAACGGATTTGTCCTTCAACGGACTCTGTTGCTTATTCTAGCCGTTCTCCATCATCACTTATAACGAAATTCCGTTAAAGGATATATTTGACCAGCTTCGGCATTTTAAACGGCTAGCCTTATTTGTACGATGCTTCCTAGTCCAGGATCGAACGCAGCCCTCAAATTAATAAAGCCGCTGCAGAGAGCATTCGGATGACATATTTTTGTTATTATTTATCTAACGCTAGGAATCCGTACTATGCTAATCCACGCTGTTTGTTTGATAGTGGTTTGTGATACTCCGTTTAGTATCTTCGGAAGTACTGTAAAAGTAGACAAAAACTAGACAAACGATTTTGTTTGAAAAGAAGAAATCGTCCACAGAAATACTCCTAAATGAAAACGCACTTATGGGCAAATTTATTTCTAAAACAAAAAAAAGTACTACATTTTTATAATAGGATAGATAAAAATAGCAAGAGATTCTTCAATAGCAGAAAATCTTCTTCGCCGGCTTAACATCACCTACTACACTCGTAGCTAGTTTTTGGAGACGAGAACGGAAACCAACCTGGGTTAGTACGCCCTTTCAGTTAAAAAGATTACATTTCTAATTCTAGCTTACACATTTTCGTAGTTGCCCAATGGTTCTCCTATGGATCTGCTTCGATTCCAATACTCAGTCAATGAAATTTAAAAAACAAAACACCCTTTCATATTCCATACAAGCCTCACTACACTACCGACTGAAGTCCACAATTTAAACACGAGAAACACCACCTACCTCAGTCCCCATCCATGAAAGTTAGTCATGAGAAAGAATTCAAAATGCTGAAGTTCAAGCGCACGCTGCGAGTGTTTTGTTGGTTAAATGATTTTGGTTCGACATTCCGGTATAATTATCGAAGGGAATTACATTTAAAAGCCTGCATTATGTATACTCAACGATAACAACTTGTATAATTCTCACTGCGAGAGCTTAAACAACATTCGAACATCATGCAATTAGTCCAACGTTGCGCAGCAGAGTAAGCATTACTGTCACTACCCTAACTTGCTGGTAAACCATTTTAGGCCATCATCGGCTGGGCTATCCCAGCAAGTAAGATACGAAAGGACCATGAATATCATGTGCATCGTAAGAGTCAATAGGCTCTATATTTGAATCTGATCACATATGATGTGAGTCAGCACCTCAATACAATGCACCTATTGGGGCGTATACCTAATCGAAATTGTGATTTCATACGATGGTGACTCGGGTCGTAAGTAATTCAAGTGTGGCTTCGCCACGTTCAAAAAAATTAGGTGCTGGATATTGCGTTCTATAGACAGCCAAAGATAAAACATTGTTCCAGTTTATATAAATATATTGGATAAAAAATTTGGTTATTGCAACTGTATACTACATTACTCCGAATGTTCTACAACAAAGATCGACATGTAGACAGCGACTGTTCAGAATCAATATAATAGAATAAATTTCATAGTGGCAGCGCCTCGCTGGAAGAAAAACTACGTTCAGCGCTGTTCCTTCTATAGACAGATACTTCTTACATCATCGGGTCGAAAGATAATCATGTAAATTTTCCCTTGCCGTTGACATCATCGAATCGCAAACAAAAGTGGTCCTTAAGCCTACAGTACGTAAATTTTTTTTTTTTTCATACCACACGTTGAAACGTAAAAGGTCAAATATTACGACGCTATACCGCGGCCAGAAAAAGGTGCGATATAATGCAACGTACTTTAAGTGCTATAACGGCGCCCTATCCCATAAATCAATGAGTAACAAGATCTCATCTAGTTCCAGTCTCAAAAAAATTTGCATTGTTTTACCAACACAGCCAAGCACTTCGGTTATTTCCCGTTACTTCCTTGCTACACAAATATAAAAAACCGAATAAAAAGTCCAATCAATAAGGTTAATAAGTTACGAGATTTTAAAAACGTCCTGTAGTAGAATAAAGAACACCAGGTTCAAAACCACTGTACCACCACATACGAAACAAATATAATATTCAATGACAATACTGTCTTATAAAAACATTGTTAAACACTGCACTGATAAGTCTAGGTGGTATTCAATATGGTTGGCCTGTTATCCCTCAAAATGAAAATGCAGTTTGTCCCAAATAGCTTAATGAAAAAGTCAATGTGTCAAGATCAACATGTAAAATTGATGAAACTATCGAGAGCGAATAGTATCGGTTCACTTATGTGGGTATGCTTATCTTCTAGTTTCGAGTTAAAAAAAATTATCAAGACCCTGAGCACCTAAGCTTAGCATGAAGCAGGATCTTCGCACAAAAACCTGTTTCTAGAAGTCCAGAAGCTCTTACTAAAAACGGTACATCAATGTCCTTCCACTTGTTTTCCCGATACAACTAAACGAATCAATTTTACAATAACGTCTGGGCTTTTTCTTGCTTTTGTAGTTTTTTTACTTCATTAGTAGGTAAAAGCCTTCGGAAGATTCGTAGGGCTGACACCTAAAAATTCAGGGCGCGGCTGAAAACTTGGACCTTTGACTTGATAGCTTATGCTCATACCTCTTTATTTAATCAAACTTCGACGGCTTATTAAGATTGGCTTGAAACATTGATTTCTAAAATATTTTTCTTATCGGTTTCGTTTACAATAAACAGAATTTGACGTCTCATCTGGTAATGAGTTATATCGCTGGAAGCGTCTTTTTGCGTTTCTAAATTTAACCATAAATGCTACGCAGGCGCTCGTTCGAGTGAAAATCTAATGCAGGAAGAAACAAGATAGAATATGAGAAAAATATTCTGTAACTGCTCTGTTAAATTTGTTTACACAATTGTCGCTTTGTCCGATTGACTTACAAAACAGAAGACCCAATGCGATATCCTTTATGAGCCTCCGAGGGTGGCGCACGCCTTTAAATGAAGATTTTCGATAGTATTTCAGCACAGATTACACTCCCGATACAGCCATTTTATCGTATTATCATCTGAAATTAAAGCATAATTAACGTTGCCAATTCAATAGTTCGCTCAATAAGGGTGTTCTACTTACAACGTCTTGAAACTAATAAATGCTCAACCGGGTGTCGATTCTTGGGTGAATTTCGTTCATTTGATGTTTCGCACCTATCTACTCGAGCGAAAAAAACGGTATGAAAACAGCATTTTTATTCAAACAAAGCTAAGCAACAGTGATTGCGATTTTGAACCCCATTCTCATCTATTATTATTGTTATTACTATTACTACCTTTGTCACATATATAGATCAGATATCACAACACAGCATGGGATACAAAATGTACTCTCAAAAATCGGTTTTTACTAAATAATTTTTTTGGAATATAGGCTACTTATTATTAGTCTATCCACTCAGGCATTAACGGCTTGCTGGTCTACAATACAGGTGAAGCGACTAGAGTGCACATATCAAACTGATCTTCTGTGCGTAGAATATGAGCGAATATGTTATTATAAGCAAATTTGTATTAAGCTATTTGCCATTGTTGTTGTCGGTTGTAAGAGGGTTTTTGCTTACTTTCATTATTCTAGGTTAAGAAACATTTTTTTGATTCTACCCAGTGTGGTGGGGTATGATTTGCTTCAATTCAATTGTTGGGCTGTTTTACAAATCAAACTAAGTATATAAGAAACGTTAAGTTCTATTTGAATTTACGATGTACAACACGCTACTGAAGCCTGTTCTTGCAAACATATATCGATGCTTCGATGACAAATAACTGTTCCTCTTTGTCCCTTTTCGTGTTGGACATTACATTGAGCTACTGCAGAATTTTATTCGTCATTCCTGATTAATAATTATGTAGTTGATAATACATAATAGCGTACTGTATGTGCGTCATCCTGTGTGATTCGTTTATGTTTTTTTTGCCTATTGCATCTTTAAGAAATGCAAGGGATAAATAAAATAATATTACAAAGTGATAATTTGTCGTAAAGCAGCCTTTCTGATTGGGTGGAGTTCTTTTTGTTTTCTGTTAGGTGAAGCCGCTGATCAATGGGTGAACAGTTCTGCAGAAATCATGCAGCATGTGCCACTACATTTAGTTGACATTATAATAAAGCTGGACATATTGGGCGTTTTCGTATATTGAGTAATGGTAAAACCAAATTTTACTTTAATTAGGTTCATTTCAAAGAGTCGATATTACTACAATAAACTGTATTCTGCGATAATATAGAATTTGGCATAATGATTTTTTATCGGTTTTTAATACTTCTTAAATAATTTATCCTGTATGTAATCATGGGAACCTTTACACCCGCCAAAACTTTAAAAGTACCCTCGCCTTAAAGGAACAGGTGTAAGGGCATAAGTGGCCTTTGGAGAGCAGCTGATCTATAAAAGAAGTTTTATTTAAATCACAAAATATGTAAACAATAAATCATTTTCTAGAGCTATTAATTGGATCTGGGTCCACATTGTGTAGATCTTTGTATCGTATATATAATTAACAGCATTGAATAAATGCTTTTGTTTATCACTGTTAGTACCAGAAATCAACATATTTGTTTATTAAATAGATGGGCTTGATAACAATCATGTACTCTAAAGTAAAAACATGGCCTTACATTTTAACAATTCTCAATATTATGCAAAGTAGCATTCTAATATAATTATGTTTTAACAGCTAATACGAGCGAAAATTAACAGTGAGTTGGCTCAAGGCGGACAACAGGCGTTGTGTGATCCGGGCAAGTCCGAACAGCGGCTTCTTGGGTGGCAGACTCTTAATAGTATAGCACTCTGGCAGTAGTACTTACATAGCTCGTTTAGCCATGGAAGAGAAATCATCGTATCCGATTGTTCGCGAAGTTGGTGAAAACTATGAGATTTCAGTGGAAGATGCAACATGCTTTTTGCATCAGTGCTGGTGTAAGCAGGAAACCACCTCAATAAAAAGCGCCGAGGACAAGCTAGTAAAGTGTAGCACAATGGCGAGACGGGCAGTTCAAAAGATGCTTCATACGCTGAACATTGGTACTGATAATAGAGAAGCTATGCTCGATGCGCACGCTATACATTATTTAGTTAGACTTGCATATTTTGGAACAACTGCGTATAAGGAACCAAAACTGAAGTTCTTTGTCGATGATGAAGTCGTAAACAATGCGCGCAAGGAAACTATAAAAGAACTTCAAAGTGAGTACGGTGCTTGTATAGGAGAGGTACAAATACAGTGCATCGATGGAGCAATCCCTGTGCACGAGGGGGTTATTAGCCTATTTAAAGTCGCGTCAAGCGGCACATCTACATTGCCGATTTCCAAGCAGCATCTCTCTGTCGTCACAGACCTACTGTATAACGGCAAAACGTCGTTCAAACGCTCAGAGTTGGCAGCTGTCTATGTAGCAACCACCTTTAGCAACTTCAAGGAAGTCAAGTTTTTGGTTGATGAGTTACGACGCACAATTTCCAACAATTGGAAATCAGCTCTTTCAATTGACTGCATTCGAGCCTTAAATTCAGTATATATGACGATACTGTGCTCACAAAGTGACTTTGTTGCGGACGATAATAGGGTTGAAATTGTTGCTGCCCTTGAGGCATGGGCAGAATCGTCACTAGCGCGGCAGACCGTAAAATACAGATTAGTATTTTTGCTAGAAAAGAACAGCACTCCTAATCGAATCAAAGATTACACTAAGTTCATTTATTATAACGGCTACAAATTTGACGGGACATTGTGGACGGAATCAGAGTTGCATAAAGAAAGCTCCAAGCGGTTCACCTATACAAATGCGGTTGTTAATTCGGAAGGTGATAGAATTGTGTCTGTGAGACCTGGCCCAATAGGCATACTTTCCACCGTAAAAGGTTTCACCCGCAGCACCTACTTGCCGCATGATCCTCTTGGGTACGGGTTCCCATATACGTTCCAACAATATCCTTATGTATGTCTGGTGTTTAACATTTACGATGATGAATTAAAGCATTATGGGACTGAGCTTTGGCAATGGAAAGAGCAAGCAACGTTTGAGCCAATCAAAACACTACCTATGTGGGAATCAGTGGGCAACATGGTCCGCATCCGGGATGATTGTTTTTACTTGACAGGAAAGCGAAGACATTGTGGCACGAGGCGCGGACCCGATTCAGTTGGAGCTTCTGTGGACGATAAAAGTCATGAAAACAAAGCGGAAGCCGGCTTGTATCTCATGAAGGTTACACGGATCGATGGTGTCCTGATGGGAGAGGTGAAGATGATAGAGAAATGGACACTAGATGAATACTGTGAGAAGTTTAATACAGAATTTTTCTGCATTGGAGAGACCCTCTACAAACAAGAGAGAAACTTCAACTTCAACGTAAGGCTAATCGATCCAACATTTTATTGTTAACCTTCTAAAAAGAACACATATAACATTCATATAATAATATTCATAAAGTTCCCAGTTGAAGCCAATCGTGGTGAATAGAATGGACTCACATGGTAATAAAGAATGCTGATATGCCTTCAAAAGGTGACATCTTACGGAATATTTAACAGAAAATATAAGCTATTTTATTAGTATTGCATCCAAAGATAAATTTATGCACATATCAATTTACTCTTATGGATTTTCTTAGATCACATACACGCACCTAAAAAAAGTATGCAAAGAAACTGGATTAACAAAGCACACCATACATTAAATAGTAAACAAGCACGAATTAGCTGAGTTTATTTAACTCAGCTCATACTTTTTTGCTGTTATACTATAACATGCCATATTCAGCCAAACCAATAAGGTGATTCATATCATTTTCTGTGTTCCAGGAATGTAAGTCATCACCTACAGTACTGTCGCGTTTAGAAAACGATAAGTTTGTTCCTGCAGGCGAGTTGCAGCCCATTGAAGGAGCAATGCTGACGACGTGGACCCTCGGTGGTCGAATATATGCCGTTGCGTCATTGTACGATGTATCGAACACACCTTGTCCATGTGGATTTTTCGAACTGACTGACATGAACGTTTGGCGGGATCGAACCTTAGAAACAGGGTTTTTCAATGTCCACCCTAAATGGAAACCTGCAAATAATAGCGCTTGGCGCGATTTTGTCGTTGAGCGCACTTGAACCGCAGTGATCATAGGGAGATCATACTATAAAATTAGGAGGTCTAAAAGTGTCGCAATAGGATTATGAAAATCATTCGAGTTTGTACTTCACCATATGTGGTAGCCTAAACAGTATCTGGTGCATGGGCATATTGATGGAGGAGTCGCCGTATAATGAATAAGCAAATATAGCATATTTAACCGTTCAATTATGATTAAATCGATCATATTCGGATAACTGTATTTTATTAACATGGCACACTCAAACGAGCCATTTACCTAAAACTATAGAAACAATAAATACACAATCTAGACTGCTGAGGCAAATAAATATACATATATTTTGTTTTTAATCTGTACCTACATTACCATCTTACTAGCTTATTTAGCAGCATCCAGACTATAACCATCGGGTACAGGTTGCAGCCCGCAGGCCATCATTAAGGCATTATAATGCGTGGGTACTTTCTGACATTTCTTATATAAGCCTTTGATTTGTTTAGGTGTTAACTGATAGAGGTTGTCGGGGTCACGAGCCATGGCAGTCCATTCATCAATGCCATGTTTAGAGATCATCTTCGCAAGAAACATCATGTCATCACGCAGCATAAAGCTACGGTCACGTCGGGCCGCGTTGGCTTCCATCTCGATTTTTTTCACCACTTCGTATTTTGCTGGAGCTACAAGTTTTTTTTGTGTCGGGTCAAGCTCCAGCTGTCGGACAGTAGAAAAAATAAACGAATTGCAACAATACAGACAATGATATAGATTAATAAATGTTTGTAAATCGAAAGTTAATGAGAGACCTTGTTCAAGTTTAATGAACAATTACTAACAAAGCCAGTGACAAAAAGCAAAGTAGAAAATACACTACAGTACACCTTAATATTCGACAACATAATAATAGAATGCTCTGAACGTTTACAGTGCACTATATCTAGAACATATGCATGTTGGAAATCTATAACAACAAATTGTCCTTTTTTCACTTGTAAATCAGTGCGTTACGATATACGCTTTATAATATCATGGTGGTCACACGTGTACACATAGGCCGTAAAAATGCATACCTTGTTGGCGTCATAAAGTAATCCAGCTTCCTCGATATTTCTACGAAATGTATGCTCCTCATTCCAAACAGCTTTGAGTTGTTCACATGCGACGCGAGGAGCATTCCTTCGCTTTAACTTCTGGCGGGCCCGTTTCGGATTTATGTTGATTTTTTTACGATTTGCGCGACGTCTCTTTGCCTGACCGCCCATTATATAGCCGTAACAATTCACCGAACTCAGCAACTACACAACTGTCACTTCAAATCGTCGATTCCTTTGAAGCAATAATATATATTTGCATCGCAGCAATACACTAAAAAAAAGTAATATTGAGTTAATAGTTATTCGTTGAACCCAGGTGCCTAAGCTCGTACATTCCTCTACAGACCTGCTCGAGGGCACGTATCAAAACAAAAGCACGTGCAAACAAAGCGGCCGCTATTTTGGAGCTGCCCGCGCGAATTTAAAAGTAACCGCTGTTTACTGACAAATTAGTGATTTACCCCGTTGGGAGGGTGGCAATAGATAGAATACGTTGCCACTTAAGTTAGCAGCCGTTGAGGAATTAGTACACAGTTACTCTACTTCTCATTTGTAAAACGTAAAGGTGTAAGGGTTACGCAGTTTCTAATAATTTTTTTAGCTTGTTAATCTTAACATGAGGTTCTCATCTATGCAAGCAAACAGCACTGCTTTAAGCTGCGTTCATTTCAAATTCACTTTTTTTGAGGGTCAATCAGCGATGAATGCGGCATATTTACTTCGAGGCGTGTCCTTTCTAAAGGATAAATTATGTAGTGCAGTTCAAACAATGCTCTAAACTTATTAAATGATAACTATTTCACTACTACCACTCGAGAAAAAAGTTCTCAATTTTTATGCAACAAGAGAGAATGAGTAAAATCTGAATTTCTCGACGCCTTCGAAACGTACGACTCTAACTGTATAAGTAAAGATTAGTAAAAATAGTACCGGATTGCACAACATTTTATTAATAAGCCAGTGCAATTTAACAAAATTATGAACTTTTTTTTTTGACCCAACGTATGTTTGTGGGAAAACTTCATACTAAAAAGACCTCTTGTACATAAAATGTCTACACAGTCTAATTCAGTAATGTGCTTGTGCATGGAACGTCGCTGCTTTAAACTAATAAACATGCTCTCTTAAAATGGTCAAACTGTTCAATTCGCCTTAGCTGATCTTCGTCATATTCTGCGTCCCCCTTAGATCCTAAATGGGAATCACCATGCGATTTTTCATCCCTCATGCTTTCGAAATTAAGCTTGCTATGTTTATTTAAGAAATGAGCGGATTGTTGTTCGATCGTTTTTTCCCTTAACGCGAACACAATCTGTTAATTTTGCTTGGTAAAAAAAAAAGGCCAATATCTTTCTTATAGGATGTACCACACGCTATTACAAGGAGGTAGTGGCATTCTTTGTTGCAAGCTGTTGCAAAAATATTCTTGATGTCATACGTTTTAATTGTTCTAGGCGACATTCAAGGGGTTATTTCCTCGCTTATTTTACAATTTTTAAATTATTATGTCTAGATTTTTCTAACCAAATCTCGGTAAATGGAATGAAATGAAATGAAAAATTACGTATAATGACAGACGCATGTATCCTAGCATGATCTTCTGTGTTCAAAATTCAAGATCCAGTTTTTTTCGGGTCAATATAGTTGGTGTATATATATATAAAGATCTATATGGGAAGAAACTTCAAATAATTAGTGTCCGTTTTTGTCTACTATGACACTTCTCTACCGCTATTTGTTTGCTAACGATCAACTCTCACACACAACTAGAAAGGTCTTTCTGTGCACAAAGTTTTTACTGTAGGGGGCGGCTTTGGTTCGACGAAATCGAAAAGCTGCCTAGACAATTTGGTGTAAGGATGGCAGGGACAAGAAGGGCTCTATAGCATAACGTGTTACTCATGAGTGGCTTGCAAATTAAAAAAGTAACGTTTTTGTTCGCTCTTCGGGTATTCCGAATTCATCAAAGATTGTTTAGACTTACTTTTAAAATAGGACATCTACAAAATGAATTTACATCTCTCAACGAAAGAGTCTTCACCGTATGCAAAACAAGTATCCAAAGTTGCTTACGTACCCTTTTAATATTAGAAAAAAAAATATAAAATGAACCAGGTGTTTAGAATGCTGATCTTGCTACTTAATAGACTACTTTTAAAACCTGAAGTAGAACACATAATGACAGTGGACTCGTAAAAAAAGCTTTCTAAGTATACATTCAAGGTAAAGCATTTAAATTAAGGAAAAACTTTAACAGGCTGTTGCTTATAACGGACATAAATTTGCTACTATTTTTAGTACCGGACAAAATTTGTCTAGGATCCTAAATTAAGGATGGTGGTAATATTGAATAAACAAAACTGTCTGGATTGACAGTCTTAATACATGCAAAGCATTTCGTCAAAACATCTTTCTGGAGCATACATATATTCTCCAGCGTCGGCAAACGAAAATTGGAAAAAGAGGCAATAAACAATAATAACTAAATCGTATAGCGAATCTCTAGGGCGGTGTTTTGTCTTGTTAATCTCTCTCTAGTGATACACAACGAAATGTGGACGTTGCTTTACCAGCGACGCTATTTCGCTCTTTTGCATGATCGACGAATACTCCTAATGCATATTTATATAGATAGTTAAACTTATTTATTATTTCATATTAACATATATATGACAATATGATATATTAACGTTAATAAACATTTGTCTACTTTACTGTATTGTAAAGATTCTGTTTCTTCTTCTGCGATTTGAACTGCCGCGCAACCAGATCTGAACCTGAAAACGTATGCAACGATGCGGTGTTGTTGTCGCGAACGCAGGTCGCCCAGAACCCTACAATATCCGCTGTTACCATCGTTTCGACTGTTTAACATAATAGGCCATCCCACTCGAACAAGACTTCACTGTAATATAATATTTACGCTTGTTCTTACAATCAGTTGCGACTTGCGCGTAGCTCAAAGTGGGCAAATCTCGCTGACTACTGGCTGAGCCTTGTCGCACTGTGACATTATAATTTCATGCACCTTCACTGACCTGGCGCTGCCAGACGAAGCTCACAAGGTCCTTTCGAGTCTACCGAATCGCCTATAAGGTGAAACAATGCAGCGTCCGATTGAATGTCGAATCGACGCTCTAAAATAGAAAACATGAAATGCTTGAAAAAGTAGCTTTAAAGGTTCTGTCTTCCGCTAAAAATATATGGTTATTCGGTTCGGTAAAAGAATTAAGTGTGATCTTGTGTTGATAAGAAATCATCGAAGAAAAAGCGTGACGCACGAAATTATCTATTTGACGGCATGAAAGCACGTGTTGCCTGTCGCGCTTCAAAGAAAAATCTTATCCACAAAGCTCCTGTTTTTTCCGCTATCTCTGCTGAGAAATGGGAAATTTCTGGGGGATTCACTGCTTTCGCTGCTTGTGTAGACTACTACCAGCTAAATTCTAAACTAAATCTTCAATAGCTATAGTTTTCTTGGCTATGCTGGCAATTGCACGCGTATTTTTCCGATGTTTGGACGGTACAGAAAGGTCTGATACGAGTAGATCGTTGACGCAAAACTGCTCTGAAGCCCAGATGAGAGCTTAATACTTTCCAGCCTTACGGAGAAGTTTCCAAGGGCACGTGTGGGTTTTTTCCTGCAAAGCTGATAATACCAATCAAGACTGGATCAAGACCCTGAAGATGACTTTGCCCATGGTCAAGGTAGACTGGGCCGTGTTCCTTTGTGATGCAATGTTTTTTCGCAATGTATTTTGGACTCAATTTATATATATATATATATAAAGTCTGTCGACTATAGGACTCCTGCGTAGCAGCAGCAACTTGAGATGACGGAATCTAAACTGAATCAATGTTTTACTGTCTAGGGGCTTCTAGCCTTAATTTTCCATATTGATTTATCGGACATGACGGTCTTTGGTATACTTTTCAAATAACTTAGATTATGAGTTATAATTTTCGATAGTAGGTACAAAGAGACACAGAAAACAAATACCGAGTACGTTTGCGAGCTCCTTACGTAGATAGTACTTGTAAAGCTAGGTTGAGTGAGCTACACTAATTAAATAATTGAAACGCTGTTCCTAGATTCATAATTGATGATTTCAATATGTATAAACAATTTTCACTTCGATGAATACATTAACATATATATCAATCGATCTTTAGATATTGGACCTCTATGGTTAGATTTGAGCGTCCAATATCGCTGTTAAGCATTCCATGGCTGGCTTCCAGCACAAAACGAAGTATGTACGGCCTGTTCGAACCTAGACCGGGACGTATCCCTAAGATTAGAAGGCAAAGACGTTACCCTCTGAGCTATCACCGGGAAAAAATATCGGACCTAACCGGGCCCGCCGTTTTAATCTAACTACTGTATTCAAGAGCCGCCAGTTAAGCATTAAGTGTTTACATCCGAAATTCTGCATTTGTATTTAGCACATGTGCGTACCCATACGATTGTTTTAGGGCTTCCTATCGCAATTGCTGCTTTCATGCCCGTTACTTATCCAATGTAGGGGACTGTGTATTAAGGTTTTCGGTTACACATAGCTTCACAACTTAACACATGTATAAGACCCACTTGCCTGTTTTTTTTCAGCAAACACATAATGCGCTCGAAAGTACGCCCGAAAAAAGGACACAGGCAATTTCTGTATGAGTTTTCGCCACACTAACAGCCATGTTTCTTGTAGACCGCTTCATGACATCACGGCTATAGTAATGTTACACCACAACGTCCATGGCTACCTGCATGCAAGCTTGTTGGTGGCTCCACAATTGTGCACGACACTCTGAAAACACGATTGGGGAAGCGGTGGCGCAAAAACACGCCAATCCCTCAACCTCAGTCAATCCGTCGAAATCCCCAGAATCATGCCCAGTGGAGTCAGTTTGAATGACTTACGACCACGCTGTGGTTCCCTTCCCTTCGATCTAGCCTGCCAAAGAGTCAGCAGGAGCGCGTCGCAACGTTCTTATTGCCTCACTTCAGACCCATTCTGCTGACCCATCTCGTGAAACTATTTGTTCCTCGCAGCTTCTACATCAGGTCGTTGGGCCTCTGCGACCCTTTCCTTCAATCGAACAAGGGTCTCTCGCCTCGGAGAGCACCTCACTGGGTAACCCTGCCTGCCTGTTTGCCTGCCTGCTGACCTTGTCGATTGCCAACGAGCTCTCGCACGTTGCCCGTTTCTATAGGTAATAGACGATAAGCTTTCTGTTGTGAATTATCCCTGATTGTTTCGCTGTGTCCACAGCAGAGTCAAGTGAACGCAACTCGCCGTGAAACGACAATAGCCTCTGTACCAGTCTAATCAGTGTCTAATTCATCTGTACGAACGACAACGAATTGTCGATGGCGGATCTCGGAGGACCGCTAGATATCAAAGCACCCGTTATTTGGGTTCTGGGCGGTCCCGGTTCCGGAAAAGGTACTCAGTGCGCGAAAATCGTCGAAAAATATGGCTATGTGCATATCTCATCCGGCGATCTGCTTCGTGATGAAGTAGCAAAGGCATCGGTTCTCGGCCAGCAACTCAGTGAAATTATGAGGAAGGGTGAACTTGTTCCTTTAGAGACTGTTCTACAACTATTGAAGAATACAATTAAAAACAAGTCGACCTCCGCTAAGGGCTTCCTTATTGATGGATATCCCCGGACCGTAGATCAGGGTGAGAAGTTTACGTCGCTCGTGTGCCCCGTTAAAGCGATTCTGTTTTTCGACCTCAGTGATGACCTGATGGCGGCACGATTGCTCGAGCGCGGGAAGAGCTCGGGCCGTGCTGATGACAATGAGGAGACGATCCGTAAGCGCCTTAAGACGTTCCGCAACGAATCCATGCCAGTCGTTGATAAGTACAGGGATATGGTTCATACGATATCGTCTACGGACCCCGTCGATGTGGTTTTTGAAAAAGTTGCAGCTTTTATGGACAAGCTCCAGTAAGCGTTCTGCTGATGACACTGAAATATAACTTGATATGCGCGATCGAAGGTAGCTAACTTCCTAACTAAACAAAATAAAGACAAATCATCTTCGACAAATTATCTGTTCCATTATCATCGATGCGTGTAAGGAATCGACGAAAAGATCGTTTAGTACGAGACAGCTAGCCTTCTCACTCCCTCCCTTATTGAAGGCTAGAAAGAAAAACAAAGTGCCCTATATATAAACTTAACAATAATAAAGAGAGAATTGTTCCACGAGCGCATGTGAAACTGCCTCTGGACAGAATACATGCTTCTTCATATGTTCTGTGACCCCTATTAAAAAGAAACAATGATAGAGTTGTAAAAAAATTTACCGTGACACACATGCACTTCTTATGCTCATTATTATTGCTGACCTTTTTAAAATTATGTATACACACACATTTTAAATCGAGCAGAAGACAAACGAAAACGAAAATCACGAATGTTATCGTCGCTCAAAACTGAATTAACTCAAAAACCGACTAAAATTGTTTCGTTTACATAACAAATTGCGACTAAGTCCATTGAGGCCAGTAAAGCTAGACTGTTTATTGTGATAGATAGATAGTTATACGAAAAGGGATAGAGTTGTTCGTGATGGACACAACTAGATCTGGCTATTAGACTTCGGTGACGTTTACGTTTCCGTAGAGCAACTGTAACACCTTCACAAGGTGATCCTCAGAAAGCAGAACAATCACCTGCTAATGCCGTTAGGCAAGTAAGCCTCAATTTAAAAGTTTAAATATAAATAAAATTCATCTTTCAATAGTTCGCGTTTTTTTCTGTCGGATCGAAACTGTTTTTCAAATTAAAGTCGAATTATACCGAGCAACTCCGCATGCTAATACGCCTCATCAATTACTAACAGTGTAGTCTGTTCACTTCAGTGCGAACTTGAATTCTGTTTAACACGTCGAGAGCTTGGCACGTTACTACCTACTATAACAATAATAAGTTACTGATACAGATTGAACAAAAGTGCTTGACTTCTCCGTCACGTTCTAAGCCGAGAATTCCGAGTTATGATTTTCTTTGAATGCTGTATGCAATTTCAACATGTAAGCAAGCTGTTCGCTAGATTTTATCGAGCAACATCGATAGCCTTTAAGGATTAGGTACTCGCGTAACCTTCACGACGGCCACCTAAATACGTAACGATGTCTACCGCTATCTATTGGTACTCGCGTAACCTTCACGACGGCCACCTAAATACGTAACGATGTCTACCGCTATCTATTATCTAGTAGGGCACATTTCTATGGTCGTACGGTTTCTTCCGTTTTTTGACGATGGCATAGCAGCGTTGTGCAAAACACCCAAATTTCCATATTATTGTTGACACATAAGCAATAGCTCTAAAAAGAATTGTCAAAAAACAAACGCAGAAACAAACCGTCCTCTTTACTCGTGTTGATCTTTGTACTAATCTAGAACTAGTTCTGAATCATCGGCCAATATGGACGATAATGGCTAACTGAAGCTCTAGTATGGGAGTTTGAAAATAGTCACTAGCCTATCTGCTCAAATTAGCGCGTCGGCGTATATGCCTGAACGTGAGAGCTGCTTACGAAGCACTGCTATCCTCAGTCACCCATATGGCATCGGCGAGTCGAGCGTGTTACTGTCCAGAAGACGCTCGTTCTACATATCATGGTTCAAACACATTAACAATACTTCGATGTATCTCGGCCAGTTAGGGCAAAAATTACATTGGCAAGCGAGGGTTACAGCAAATCGCTGAAAAAAACGCAACGCAATTAGCTTCGTCTTGTGTTCGACTAGCGTTACGAAACAAAGTCTGGTATATACATCGATTGGCCATTATCTCTTAGTACCGAATTGGTTTTCTTAATTCTATTAAAGGCATACAATAAGGCAAACAATAGTATAAATCCCTTGATTAGGAAGAACAGAAAGGTCGTTACCTTTTAGCTAGGTCTGAATCGCAGACACCCATATCGTTTCTGAGGGTGAGCCGCTCATATGGATCCAAATATTCCATTCGCTATATAAGAGCCGAGTCAAATGCCGAAAAAAAAAAACCCTTACTTAACTATGCCAAAATCTAAAAATAAAAACTCGAAAAAATCATGTGACAAATTATTTAAATATTGCATACTAACGGTGAGACTATGTGATAAAATAAAATTCGTTATAGAGGGTAAAAAGCCAAATGTAGGCAATTCAGGTAAATTACTACTGTTCTGTATTTAATGGAAGTATCTTACTCTAAAGCTGTATTAAGCCTAGTTTCTCGATTACTAAACAGCGTAAAGCAGTGAACTTTATCGAAGTTCTTATTTCACGCCGAAGATCGGACGATATCTGTGGTACTTTAAACTCACAATTAAGTAACCTATAACCAAATGTAGCAAAAACTTATGCGTTTGACGCCACTATTCGTCGCTTCGCTCGGAATTCAGTTTCATGAGGTCCGCCGTCCATGATATACGCGGAGAAAACTATTATGAATTAGCTCCTAGTAATAGACTCGGTGGCGAAGCCTGGCCAGGAGGCCTTATGTGGCCTGCTTTGTGGACAGATCCACACGCAAAGTATAGAAGGCCATCGGTTACAATCAGCATCCAAAGGTTAGTAGATTCGTCTACAAGCTTTGCCACGCAGTCGTGTCTGCTGATTCAACCAATCTAATTTGCTAATGTCATACTACGCCCAACGTAAACCATATTTGTATATACAACACTAGTTTCCTTTACCCTGTTTCACGTGGTACATAACGCGTGACGCGATCGTGTTATTCTACTCCTGGAGTGCTCCAACAACCTGTTGTATTATCGTTTCATCAGCCTGTTCTCATTTTACTAAACTTGTTTATGTTACATCTGAGTAAAGTGTACTAGTTCCGAGAGTCTGTTGCAGCTACCCAAGTACAATAATTCTGCTGTTCTAACTTAGTCAATAGGGTATCCTATCTCAACGATCGTACAATTATTCTACTATTGCTTTGCTCCGGTTTTAGCCAAACGAATCGACAGACGCGTCACAGTCCGCTGCACGAATTTTGTTATCCACCGTCATCTCATTGCAGTGATATTATTCTTCCATCGCAACAACTCCCTCCCATCCTCCTAATGCATTTGATCCGTTACCACGGCACATGCATTCTGATACCTGATGAAATGACCAGTCCCGACCTAAAAATATCTAATGAGGCACAAGACAGACTTCATGTTTTCCATATGATATCACTCTGTCGTTAAGGCCTCGTCGAGTCCAAGGCCTTGCAACCTGTCATTAGGTCACCTCCATTCCATCATCCTATCAAGAAGTAATTCACTTTTTTTTTCTTACTAGAACTTGTGTCTTCAACGCCCTACTACGCGATTTTTCATTGTAATTGTTCCATTTGCATATTTCGATATCGATACTCACTGTTTTCGCAAAACACAACTCTACCCGCCAATTGCGGGCAAACGCAAAGGGTCCGATTTTATTTTAAAGATTAGTTTTTATGATTTTTTTTGATCCGATTTATTTTGTCAGAAGTCCAGGTAGGTCCATAAGCCTACAAACGTAAGCGACTTTCCAGCATAAACTCTTTCAAGGAGTTTTGATGATCAGTAAACAGATGGCTTCTCAGTTTAGTCTAGAAGTGCTCAAATTATCCTAAACTAGACACTTCTTCTGAGACGAACTAACATCTATATATAGTTTAGGATATAAACAGAACAACTGTTCCCAGGATGAAGTTCTATCAGTAGCCAACAAAAGACCAGTTAAAAACAACCACTTTTGGAAAGCTAGTCAACTCACATATGAACGTACACATATATGCATAGGTTATAGGTTCGTGCGTGAAGCCATGTGTAAGGCCACTAAATTTCGCGACATTAAAGTGTTGCTACAACCAACGCTGATGAGGGGCGATTTAAAATCGTAGAAACCCCTTACACAAAATGCATATAAAATTAGGGGTATACTCGATTTTGCGTAGTGTAAAATAATGCTCCGAAAATTTAGTTAGCTAATTAATAACTTGAAACGTACTAGTCTAAATTATGCTTAGCTATTAGACGCACGCCTCTTGGTTAAGGATAGTTGAGCAGGCTTTAATCAATGTTGTGGAGGTAACAAAAAAAGGAGCGTCACACAAAAATCATACATTGTAAATAATATCCATCAATTAGTGACCTATTTAGTACGGCAAAAGCAACATTTGTGTCAGTATGTCACTGGCTGCTCATTTGAGTTGAAAGGCGGTATAGCTTGTTGAAAAAAGTAACAGCACACAATGTTCAAGCTGTGCGGGGCAAGGATATTGTCAAGAAGAAAATGTTCTACTTTTTCAAAATAGCTAGGTAGAGAACTTCATTATGTGCTTGACATAAATAGAAATTGTAGATACCCTACATATTGCATTATATATAGACATGATAACATTTTTAGTAAAGTTGGATTTCTACATTAAAAGAAACATTTTAATCATATTTGCAGCTTAGAAGAATAAAACAAAGAGTTAACTTTACAATATGACTCACAATTAAATTATGACAAGCGCCTATAAGCTCTAAGGCAACGCTTGTAATGATCCTAATTAGCTTCTGCTGTACGGCCCGTTTTCGTTGGGACTGTACAAAATCTCTATATACGCTAATCTGGTCGACTGGGAGGGACTACAGGCCTCATAAAATGGAGGTCTTATTATATTTCTTACCATCTTATTATATTTCGAAATCAAACACCCTCTTTGATAGGCAAGAGGTGTGTGTATTCGACGCCATGACTGAATCGGCCGCCAAGGGTTCGTTGTCGTCAATCAGGTTTTAACCTGATACATACTGTGCGGAAAAATTAACTGAAGAAATTTATTTTTATTTAGCAAAATAGGTAATGAATCGTTACAGCTTCACGATTACTGATCGAAATACATATTCAATGAATTGACTGAAATAATGAATCCGATATTCCTTTATTTATTCCAACTATTGGTAGCACGGTTTTCAGGTTGGCAATTACTGAGAAGACCATTTGCGCGTTTTTCACAACGTATTCGCCTAATTATACTGGTTGGAACAAACGTAGGCTTACAGTTAAGTAACATCTAGGTCTACAGCTAGAAAAAATAATCCAAGTTATTGGAGTACTTTTCAGTAGCTATTGTCTATTTTTATCTAGAACAAAAAGGTTTTTCTCCGATATATATTAAATGTGCAATTCCAATGTGAGCCTTAACAATAATTGTCATTTACCAATAATTATATATAACTATTAGTTATATACACTGTACATAAATAATAATACCTTTAACACAAGTACTATTTTTGACGTAAGTGTACTAGAAGATTTGCTTGCTGATCAAATTTGTCTGATATTGCAGGATTGGATTTTTGGGATCACCTTATGGTGAAGCCATGTGCGTCTAGTGAATAGCACGTGTATGCACATCTGCTATCAATAACTTGCGTTTCGCTATCGACCGTTAAAAAGCAAATAAATAAATATTAATTAAGCTTGTTATTACTTGATCGTAGTCAAAAACCATCGCTAACTTGATGTAAAACTAAAACGGCAAACTTTCAGGTCAGCGTATATTTTAAAAATCGAGTTTACGCACACACGTTTTTTAGGCTTGAGCAAATTTCAAAAGTCAGAAAAATAAGTTTCTGGACATTATATGCGTTTGGAAAGTGGTTTGTCTTAATTATTGATATTAAATGTGCCTCAACAATACTTGGACAGCGCCCTCAAGTATTCGATTGTCCTCTGATTTATTCCTCGAATCTAGTTACACCGTTACCATAATTTTATTTACTACCCTGGTAAGTATCTAACTCGTAATATATATGGCATATTACAAAATAAGTAACGAATTATAATCAGCTTGCTCGAAGATCAGCTAACGGTCTTCGTGGTCCGAGATAGGAGACACGATAAAATCCTGACGTACCACAGGTATGGACAAGCACCGATGCTCCCTTTTTTCAAGGCTTAAAGACCATACCGTAATGCTCGGATAGCTTTCCGCTTTCAGGGAGCTGCAGTCTCAAAATGAGAACGAAACTCATCAAAGAAAGTCAGATTGTAGGATCCGGACGTCAGTTTTGTCGAAGGTTGTCTTATTAAGGTGTTGAGATTGCCTTGTGTTCCAGTCTGGTCCTCACAGGTCGACTAGCAGTAACGCAGCGCCCTGGTAAGTGCAAACATGAGCAACAGTAGAATTCAATTGGCTTGTAAAATACCGAGGAGTCCTTTTCCTTCAACATTCGTGTGTTTTCATCGTCATACGCTCTTTATATCTTTCATCATGACCCAAGAAGTGGTTCCTCTGTAGTAGACTGCTAAGTAATCACCGAGAGTGTGAGAGCAAAACTCAACCCGCGCTGCTAACACCTCGTACTTCGCTTGGCATAATGACATAATGATAGCACACAGTAGACGCGAAAAGGCTTACAAGTGTTTTCGTAAATAAAAATTCCCGAAATACGTAATGTAACGGATAAGCTCTGCTTGCTCTCATCACAAGCAACTTACGTAGGTAATTAATTGCTGTGATCTCGACGTTACAGAGCTGATGGCTTTTGAAGGTTCAAATGATGAAGTTCTGTCGCGCATTTTCACCACGGACCATTCGATTTGAAATACGTTTAAAGGAAGTTCGATTGAAATATCGTCTTTGTTTTAGGAGCTCATTCCTGGAACTGTCAAAGAACTCAGTTTGGTCCATAATGGCAGTGAGGTTTTTGCACAATTATTAAGCTGACAGCTTAATAAACGCATGTGCGCTATTGATCCTCTATAGATTCCAACCTGTGGAAGCAGTCGGAGTTTAGTGGCGATATCTAAATGTACCGATAATTCTTTTAGGAGGAGCACTTTTAAAAGTGCTCCTCTAAGAAGAAACAATTTTTTAAAATTTTTATTGAAGCTCCACGTAGGTACCCCTGTTCGTTTATCAAATACCATTTAACCCCTTTTGTGCGTCTTTGCTTCGAGTATCTTCCTCAACATCAGTGCCATAACCACGATAGTGTAATCGAGTTACTGTAACAAGATAATTAGACCATGGATGTAACCGAACATCAAAAGCAGATTTACAAAATCAAAACTATGAGAAAATTGTAGCGTGCTTTGTCTAAACACTTATGTGCACACGTACTTTTTGATTAAAGAAAGCGCTCGTTTGACTACATATAAGCATTAATATGCGCTTTTCGTCATCATCGTCGGAAGCACATATTGCCTTTATTAGCTTTTATAAAGTGCGCTCCAAGTGTGATAAGTCAGTTGCTAATACGCAGCTGTAGAGTTTCTCAATTAGTGATACCGTCCATTATAATAAATCATCCTTTTATTTTTTGCTGTAAGGATTTTGGAGAGCAAGAGCGCTGACAAATGTTTCAGATTCGTTTCTAACATCGACACGTTTCGCTCGACTCAACGACAGTGGCAACTAATTTCGGTGGCATGCTATTGGTACGCTACCGAACTTCAAAATTCGCGCCACAGCCGTCCGCCGTGTGTCGGGCGAGCAGAAGACCGCCCGGGTGGCCCAAGGACGTCACAGCAGAAATCATCATACGATGACCAGAACAAACGTTCGTATGTTTGGGATTAAGTGCGAGTGCGTACCTGTGATTTACATTTGCCTTGGAAAAGTGGCACATTTGTACCTGTGAAACAAACGCATTGCTCGAAAGTCGTCTTCGAGTTCACACCCTCTGTAGTTAGTAGTGTTCAGGCTCGCGTTTACAATTGGTGATCGTAGTTCGTATAATGATGTGCTATTAGTATACGATAATCCAGTGAAGCTGTCTTGTTTTCTCGATATGTTTATTACTCACTGTATAGTAGCTGTTCGACCCGGGCCGGTAAGGCCGATAAGATGTGATACGCTGGGATACAGCTGCTTTGCCAGCCACTCTGCTAGGAGTGTGGCACACATTAATCACCGTACCGTCGACAGAAACAGTTCTACACTGGTCTACCTACTGACTGACTATCGTCATGTGCAGAGGCGGTTACGCCATGCTGTTGTTTCGTTAGTTCTGATCCTGGTTTAGTCGTCAGTTTGTAGGACCTCATCCGATGTTTTGAGCATGGCCTCTGGTAGCCAAGCAGGCAAGCGCAATGTCTTGCGTGCGTGACCTCCTCGAGGTGTGGCCTGCTCAGGTTGTAAATAAGACAATTAATCATGGATATGATGATGATGACCATGATGATGATGACAATAATACCAATGACACATGTGGATTGTAGTAAGGACCAAGGCAAGAAGGAACGGGTCGAAACTCCGCGGGATCTGTAAGTCAGAAAAAGCACGCGCTGGTTTCGCTCGCTGACTCACCTGGCAGTGCCAGCTCGAACGCGTTTGGTAGTCTTCGTCGATCTGAAACGCTGTTGCTGTTCGTAGCAGGCACACGTCTGCGCTCGATCTGTGAATGGTGAAGCTGCCATTTAACTAACAACAAAACTACGACGCGGTTGTCGCGCTCTCTAAATAAAAAAGGATCTTTTTTCTTGTTCCTCATTCTACCCCTAGCACCCATCTATTGTATCGAATTTGGCTCTTGTATAGTGTAGTTAGTTGATCATTGCTAGCTAATCTGTATGTGGTGATCGTATCCCTCGCTGGCCCGCTGCAATTTCCCGCTAAAGTCACATATAGTAAAACGGACACAGTATCATTTTAGCTTTTTATTCTGGTATACACAGATCTTTTGCACAGAGAAGACAATGAACGTGCGGTCATCCGTTAATTCAGAGTTGGTTTCTCCTTGAAGTTTGGCAAAGCGTCGACGATATTCATTTGCTCATTATTTTTGATCCCATTGAGTTAGTATAATCGTACGGTTACTGAAGTTGAAGTCAATCATTATGGCGAGATTCAGATGAGTGAAATCCAATTTATTATGATAACGTTTCCAACCCTTCCAAAAATCTAGCCACAACTCCAATTCGTTACGAACTCGGTTCAATACGACAATCGGCTACGACCAGATCAAGCCAAAGGATATCGGATTATCGGGGCTTTCAGCGTTTTGTGCCAGTACCAAGCCTCTATTGGGTCGCGCCTCGTTGCCGAGTATATAAAAAGGTAAATAGAGAACCAAGAGTAGTAACAGCGACGGCTTCTATCGGATTGTCGATTATTTCTTCGTGCGTGTGGCGATGCAGCAACAGCAGCAGCAGTAGCAGCAGTATTCTATGGCCAAACAGATGAGTTGTGAGCGAGCAGGCAAGCGCTGATAAATGTCGTTCTAGCCGCCGTCGTTTCTGACCTAGAAGCGACGGCGAAAGAAACCATATGGTTGATTCGTTGGTTACACGGTTACTCCGTTCGTACTGGCCGGTAGCCGTAACCTGTTTTTGTTTAGTAGATTTCAATGAGGCCGATGACGACAATCTAATGCGTCACTTTAAACGACGTAACATTTCAATATGCTATGGCTCGAGTGGATTCAGTCGCAGAAGAAAGACAGATCCAGATACAACGTTTTATATTCAGTCGAAATAATTTAATTGCTATTAATAACAACAATAATATCGATAATAACAGCAAAACATATAAACTCAAGGTCATGTTTTGCAGTCTTCGCGGACGTACGCTATAAGTATTTGCATTTATATTCCGCACGCATGTATTCGGGTTTCAGTCGTGGAGTGTAATTTTTGCTTTATTGGCCAAAAGTAAAATTGTGTACGGCCAGCAGCATTTATCAGCAATTAACGGTTATGATACATAGAAATTTAAAAAAACGAATGGTCAATAACTCGATAGTAGTTCGTCAGTTGTTTGGTGGGAAATACATATATGGCAAGACGGCTTCAGTAGGTAATAGGTATGGTTCCTCCATAGTAGGTTATATTTTGTGTTATGAGGTGACAGACATTTGTCGATCAAGGAGGTTTTCTACACCATGGTTAGATATTTTTTACAGAGGACATCAGTCCACGTTTAGCGCACCTTTGGTTGGTGCATAATCGTTGAAGTTAATGGCCGACGCTACTTCGCCAAAATTGCCATCGTTTAAGCAATCTAATACCATAAACATGCCTTCCACATATTACCGAACCGATTCAAATAGCATCTACATCTAGATCGATGTACGCAATATTGCGAGTACAATTTGTGTGTTACATTCCAGCAGGAGATGCCAGAGTAGCCATAGATTTATACTGCATTACCATATTATACCAGATATGATAAGGCACTGTGCATCACAATAAAATAGAACGTTTCTATGATATATATTCTTGTACCGTCACTTAGTCGTGAACGCCGTCTAAGGACGATGGCGGCAACGATAGCAACATCATCTAGGTGAGCTATAACCTTAGCCCAATGGGACCTGCCTAGATATACAGAAGAACTAACAAGTGTGCGTTCTGTGTGTTTGATACGTTATGTGCTGGTATGTCTGTTCTTGGGTCCATCTGCAACCACTTCAACAACGCCTGCGAAAACAACTGCCATTATCGCTGAGCCTGTCAGTAGTCCCAACCAGGATTAGGAGAAGTTTACGGAAGCAATGGCAGATACAACGTGTTCGATCAAGTTTGGGCCTGAGTGGCTGCGTGTACTAAGTGACGCCGGCGGAACTGGGGGCGGGAATAGCCTCCAGCCGCAGTCAGCTGGCGGCTCTGGTGGATCCCAGAGTTCGGGTTCTCTTAACTCGCTGAACTCTATCTCTGGTCATCATGGTCCACCTCGAAAGTATCCGCTCGCACGATATCGGTTAGTAAAGATGTTTACGACGCCAATAACGTAGTGATGTGAATTTAGCTCCGAACGAGAAGTTAGGGGCAAATCA
Organism: Varroa jacobsoni; assembly: GCF_002532875.2. NCBI lineage: Eukaryota > Metazoa > Arthropoda > Arachnida > Mesostigmata > Varroidae > Varroa > Varroa jacobsoni. Next base: position 179,118 of record NW_019213135.1, read on the forward strand.
GCGTAAACAGGCAGAAACGACGTCCAAAATAAGTACAAGGATAGTACAAGGATTGCTTTCAAAATTATTATGTCGTACCAGCTCAGTGGAACGTTACTAAGAGCTGCCTGCAATGCGCGACGTTTTATATTAAGTATATGAAATACCCTTATATTTTGTCTTAGCCACGATACCATTATTGTAATGTTTTTGAGTAAATACGTTAATCTAGTTAAAGTCCTTTCTTGTTGATGAAATGTAGTTGGTTAAAATTATAAGCTTTCGCCTTACGTATTTAGTACACTACTACTTACCTAATTTTTTCAATAAAAAGCAATATATTTTATTAAACAGGGTCGACACGGTTAATCTATTTGATTAGTTCAAGGTTATAGGTACGTGTTTCGAAGGGACGACAACCCAATTGAAGTAGGTCAAAAGTATTAAACTGAATTAGATTTATGTTTCATGTATTCAAGCGGAAACGTACGCCGAACACTGCCGCAAAACAATTCCTTTAAAATCTCTGGTTGCTGTTCAATGTTTTCAGCAGTTACCGCTTTCAGCTGGCGTTTTTTATAAAACTGACTCGATTAGAAAGCCATTAGGGAAATCGGTTTTGATTAACACGGTAATTATGTGTATATTTCGGTAGAAGTTTGTAATTACTCGTAAAAACTATTTCCTTATTAGAGCGAATGTATGCTGTTGGTTCAGAATTGTTGTTCATACCGACCAGAGGACTAAGACGCGCGATTAGAATTCTGCGGCAATCAAACAAATCAATGCTTAGTGTTTTGTGTTCAATTCCACTGCTGTTAAGCATTGCTCAGAATTGCTCTGGCTGGCTACCAGCATGAAACGAAATACGTCTATAACCCGTTCCGAATTTAGACAATCTCATCACAAGTCCTTATATTTAGGGGGTAAACGCATTACTGCTGCACCATAATGAGGAAGCCGTGCCCGACGTCTATTAAAGTATTGTATATACCGTAGAAAGTTCTAAATGAATTCCCATTCATCTATGTAGCCACAACCTACGACATTTGCTAGTGCTTTGCTGTTTTATATAAATAGTTTTTGTGCGCCTTGCTTTAGAACTAACAGTTGTTCTTGTGAATACGTAGCTTTTATAATTATCTATATTATAAGCGTGATAAGCATCTCATTATAATTTGGTAAAATGATTAATGGGAATGAAACAGCAACTAGCATTAAGCGGTTCCAAAACGATATCGTCTCTATTGGGCAAGATAAAAAGCGTCACAACTCGCTTAAATCAGTCGTGCGGCTTCTGTTTGAGCCAGACTAAACTACTAGATATGACCTCCGTCCCTAAAAGTACTTCGGTACACGGTTCTTAACGTGTGCAGTCAGACATCTAAGTTAATGTGCTGACGTTTAACATTCACAAATTGAGATGTAGGAGTTTGCTGGTCTCGCTTAATGTGCCCTTTTAGAGAATGCACCCAGTAATGTGTTGGAGTCATACGCAAAAGATACTGGAAAAGAGCCGCAGTTGTTACTTGAACTTGTTACATTTTTCAAATAGTCATTCGTGTGAAGAAAAAATATACCATCATATCGTTTGGTGTGGCTAGCGACTCTTGTAGTAGTAATCACACATAAATAGAATTGCAGAATTACACGACTCACGGTCTGAAGGGCCATGTATGGCCTAATAAAAAATGACACTGTTATAGGACGAGAAATCGTTTAAAACGCTGCACTTGGACATCTCTATTACTAAACGTATTGTGTCTCATTTCCACTTGATGAATTATTTTTGCATCTATGTCCACGAGCTCTTGACTTAGTTTCCTTTAAATTTATTCCAAAATACCTACTTCCAGGTACGGCAAAGAGGAAATGATCGCTATTTACGAGCAGTCATTGTATGGCGACTATTCGCCACCGCCTACAATGCCTCCTGGAAATAATAAGCCTAATTTCGAAGGCGTCTGGGTGGATCGCGGCCAGACACCGCGTTCATTAACGGCAATGTCTGATGAGGAGCAACGTTTGTGGGCATTTCACCGTTTACCCCATTCTACGACTCGGGGCAGGGGTCGAGGCTTCGGCTCTGTCGGCGGCGGTGCCGGAAGCTCGTCATCGACGACCGGCGGTTGGACGTTGTCGGGTCAGGGTAGTAGCGGACATGGGCAGCAATCCATAACGCGAAACTGGCGCTCGACAAGTAGCACGAGCCAGCAATATGCATCCGATCGCGGGGGGCCGATGCGGGATCGAAGTGGTTCCGGTGCGACGCAGGGAAGTCAAAGTGTCTACAACAGCGGGGGCAGTAGTAGTGGAAGCAATAGCAGCGGGCCCTGGCGGAGGAACTCGCAAGCGTCCCAACAACAACAACAGCAGCAGCAGCAGCATCCGCAACCATCGCAACAACAACAATTGCATCACAGTCCACCTCAACAGTACCAACAGCCGGTGAATAACAAAGACCCACATCAAATAAGTGAAGGCGGCAGCCATAGTAACAACACAGGAAGCGGCGACAGCTTAAATACTAGTAACGGAAACAATTCAAATAGTCACAAAAGTAACAGCGGCAATGCTAACAGCTGCAGCACCAGCAAGAACAAAAACAACAGCAGCAATAATGACAGCGATGATAGTAAGGTACTTCTTCTACTTCTACTGCCTTTACGTCTACTACTGCGAGAGATAACTACTTGATTGAATTAGTAAACACTAGAGGGCTGGTCTGTTTATTTGCCTTTTGTTCATACACTAAATGAAACTTCGATTACGAGCTCAGCTAACGAATTGACTTAGCGAAGACAATGATTGCCAAAATATTTATGGACGGATTGACCTTTATTTTGTAATACGTCCCTTAGCCTGTAACGCAGCGATTGTCCATATATACTGTAATATATTTTCGTTCTGTATAATCATCGTTTAATTTTCATGATCTGCTTTTTCAGGTTCCGGAATGGGCGGACGATACTTTAGCAGGTTCAGATAGTGTTGACGCAACAGACCAAGTAGGGTCATTTGATGAACGAGGTGGTTTCCTTGGTGGACCTCAATCGCATGTTAATAGCGGATCGCCGTTACTCAATTCAGTTTCGTCCGGCTCCGTCAGGAGTATTCATCATCCCAGTATAAGTCCAAACGCGAGTCGTCAGGGGCCACAACAACTTCAACGTTCATTGTCTAACGTCGAGGTTAGAGGCTCGCGTACATTCAGTAGGGAATTGTCAGCAGTGGTACGTTCTTTAATATAGTTTGTAGAAATGCCGTAATGCATCATTGTAAATAATAAAACGCAAAAATACCCGCTTGTACTTGCTCGAATTTATGAAGCCCTATTTTTGGCATGTTCCAAAACCAATAATATATTTCACTTTTTTTTTTTTATTTTATGGGAGTATTTTATGGGAGACGCTTTAGGGTCTTGAAACAAAAAAAAAAGTGATGCATTGATCCTCTCAGCGATAAGTGTCCTCGAGCAATCTCTATTACGACTTTCAATGCTGACTGACTTGTGGAACGGTTTCATTAGCCACTAGTTTAACCTTTACGGTTCAACCATTGATTCTTTGCGATAATGTGATGAAAGTTTCTTCACGTCTTTATCTACGGTTGTATTTATTAGCTCTCACCAGTTGTGAACACGTGCGATAAGTAAAGGCTTACAAAACATGCTCATGCTACAGAAAGGGCTCATCCGTGTCTCTGAATAAATAATTCGTTACTAAGAGTTTGTATGTTTCTTGGCATTATTTTCTTTATAGGGTGGTTATTCGTCGAAGGTAGAGTCATTTTCACGTGAGTCCACTGTTCCTGCTGTTATAAGGGTCCCTTCAGATAGAGGACTTGATGCGAATACCCCGGTAACAAGTTCATCAGGCTCGAGCCACGCGTCGCCCCCTCAGCCACAAGCCATCGACGACAATAGCCAGGTAAAACACAATAATATTCTTTCAGTTCTGAGGCGTGTATCTTCCGGGCTTATTAACGTTCTATTGCGAACAACAATGTAGTATTTTGCTGCTAATAAGTTTAAGTTTATTTTCATTCAGCAGCTGTCAAGACCATCCGCTTTCTAAAAAAAATATCTTCGCTCTTGCTTTGTTAACCGGTTATTTAAGAGTTCCTATTATCACGAGGAGTTTGTTAAACTTTATCACGTTTCTACATTGCTTGTATTTATAGGTAGTACTGTAAATACATTTCGGCTGTTATTCTTACACTAATCCTTTACTGGAAACCATGATTTTTATGAAAAACAGGTTGAATAGTTTAAACACAGAGTATATATACGTACTGTGGCTCTAAAAAGATTACTTAGTAAATACCTTTCGTAATGTTACCTCTTTAGAAAAAAACGTGTTATCAAGAAGTATGGCTTAAGTTATTTTGGGTGCTTATAGGCCTTACGTTATTTATATGCTATTATATATTTATATGCTATGTATATTTATATGCTTATAGGCCTTATTTTCAATAATATAAACATTACGAGTGCTACAATCATATCTATTTTAAAGTCAACAAACTACATGTGGGCGACACTTTGTCTTCAAGTTTAAATATAATGAAATCTGCAAAAGTACCTTGGGTTGAGCCCCAATCACAATTAGTTATTTCCTTTAATGCGCCAATTTTTATTTTTTTACTTTAACCCGTGCCCTACAAGCGCGCAAAAATGTCGCTTTCTAATCTGTTTTTACCAAGCCTCGGATATCATATGCTTTGAAGCATCAAGCAGAATTAAATTTTCACAAGTTCCGCCCAAATGTAAGCCAGACAATTGTACTTTAGTTTACTTCAAAGTGTCTTTTTTTAACCGACCTCAATGATTCATTTTGCGATGTCAAATTATCCCAAATGCCAAATAGACGCAGTAGTTTTACGCATTATAACTATTGTTAAATTATTGCCATATACATTTGAGACACACCAGCAATGCAATACGCGCATTAATTTAAACTATTTGTGTGTGCATAATGGTCATGTGCGTTGTGTATGAGACAGCTTCTTATCACCTTGCCATCCTTTGAACTTAATCGTCATTATCTTTCCAGGATTACATTCCTGTGTTTGTACTCATGCGGCTGTTTACAGTTCATTACCGTTGTTATAGCTTATATACCCATATTGATTGGTGTAGTTATGTGCGGTATGCTGATGATTGGGCTGGCTTGTTGATTTGTGCTTGTTTTTTGCCCTGTGGTGATCTGTTGCAGCCTACTCTAGCTGCTTCAATGGTCGCCAGTAGTCACTGCAGTGATAGGGACAGTTCCATTTTCCCCGATGCTACTGCAGGTACGCCAACGACTGCCCACTGGCATTCCCACTGTCCACAAATCATGCCTCAACCTCAACAACAAACCCCCCCTCGAGTAAGTTCCCTGTCCTGTATTGCAAGACAAACGAAAGCTAGCGCTGTTATTTTACAGTATAATCACACTATTATCACAACAAATACTACTAACAGACAAACGGAAATAACGAGAGAACAAGAAATTAAACAAGATGCAAACGCATAGTTGCCAAAACAAGGTAAGGCGCTTTCATCCCACATTACAGTCCCGCTCAAACCGTTTAAATAAGTACGTCTGATATAGAAACAGGTTTCTTTAACATGATCCGACAAACGGTCCGCTTGCTATGTGTTGTAATATTAAGTAGCTGTTGTTTTGTCAAGTTACTGATGCGCTTTAATGCGATTTGTTTCCGGTTGTGTTTGTTTCTTTTACTTTCGATAGGTCGACCCCGTAGTTCAATTGTCTCCATCTGTAATTGGCAACGTTGGTCAGTCTAATGGCATATGCGATTGTAACGGACAACCTTCACCTGCAGGATGCCCAGTAAGCTGTGCTGACACTATGCTGTGTAGTACTACTTCTGTAAACCCAGCTGCAAACGATATGTGGTACTACAAAGATCCACAGGGTGTTATTCAAGGGCCGTTCACAAGTGTTGATATGGTTGACTGGTGTAGACAGGGCTATTTCCACGACGGGCTCGAATGCAGGCGAGCCTGTGACAGTATTTTCAGCCCGCTTGGTTTAATGAAAAAGGTAATCATTCGCTTTTAGTTCAGAATACGACTAAGTTTGGACTAGTTCATATATGTAACCTAATCTTAACATATTCAAGCATATTATGAATCTGACTTCACTTGATGTTGTTAGATGGGAGTGCTAAAAATGAAGAAAAATCTTACTAATAAAAAAGCGTTAGCAACATTATTTTCAATAAAATTATTATTTTTATGCAATATATGTACCCGCATTTTCACTTGTACGTAAGCTTTCGGTTGGAAACAATCAACTCTGACGTTTACTGTTTTAGGCATGGAATGGGCATATTCCGTTTATGGCGTCAACATTTCTGCCGCCTATAACCAGCCCATTGTTTGGGCCTCCCATTCCGACTTCGGTTCATAATAACCAACAGCACATGCACAGGTACGTAGAAAAGATTGTTGTTATGTTTAGTTTACTTATTACCACCACTATCTACATATTATTTTAAGTGCTATGGATTTTTATTAAACAAGTAACGAAACGTCCATGTTACTATATCATCTTCTTTGAACGAAAAAGCCACACTTTACTCTATTACATTGCTGCTTTTGCTTTCGATGTTGTTATGTATAATTCAAAATTGTTACTTTCTACTAATTGTTTACCGGGTTTGCCTGTGGGATAAATTACAGTGTATTCGGAGGAACTAACACGCCGATGGGTGGAAGTGTTGGCGGTAACACTATAGGTGCTTTTTTTTCCGGGGTTCCAAATGCCACCCACGTGCTATTGTCCCCGCACGCACACGGGGGTCATATGGGAGCCGCTCTTTCGCCTAGAAGCGTTGGACTCAACACCCTTGACCAACAACAAATCGTTACCCCAAATGGAATCATGACACAACAGCAACAGCTGCCTCATTCCGAGGCACAACTTCATCATCAGGGTACTTCACAGCTGCAGCAACTGTTTGGATCGGTGCGAAGTTCCGATGTTGTCAGTCTCAACGAGCGGCACGCAAATATGCTAACGGCTTCCGTAACTACTGCAGCATCTGGTTTGCCAAGTGGCATGCCACCTCAGCTTAGTACTCACAGCCAGAGTCAAACGGGATGTGACCGACTTCTACCAGTTGGAAACGTAGGCGGTGTTGTGTCCGCTGGCAGCCATTCCTCTTCGCTGATGTCTTCACCCACGAGAAATGTTTCGAGTGGAAAGATGGTGTTGTCACCTGTGACAGACGCGATCCAACGAAACATTCACGACCCGCACAAATCTAATAATAATTGTCATGGTAAGTAAAGTAGAAAACTAAAGTGGCCATTTGTTTATTTGCCAGAAGAGTTAAACACCTGGTATTAAAGACCCAAATACAGGGTTGTTACTAGAAAAATGAAATAACGGATGTTGATTATGCGCTTCCTTTAAATTGCGTTTTCATACTAAAATATTCTAAGTTGAATTACTGTAGGATGTCAAATATCCTAGCTAATTTTTCGCCCTATAGGTATTTCACTGGGCTTGATTATATACATCGATTGTACAATCATGCGAAATTTGGCTTCAGATAACGACTCTTAGACTTTACGTCGGTGAAGTCCATATAGATTGCCGCACCAGTTGAATGGTAGTATGTGAGAAAGTACAGAAATCACCCATTAGCATAGTGCAAACCTTGAAAGATTTCATCGCGCAGTACAATTGCACTGACTCATCCTGGTTCACGTTCCCGTCTTGACCATGTAAACTTGGTAAACCAACTTGCCCCATATTTGCGATATTGTTTTTACTCTTTTCAGGCTAGCAGCAGAAACGCATAAATTGGCACCAGTTAACTCAGTCAACGAATCAGAACGAGAGTCTGTAGAACATTATCCACTTAGTAAAATAAAATAGACTTCACTTTTCACTTTGTTTCCACTTGTAGCCGTATGTCTATGAATAGTTCGACGGAGCAGACGTAACTACTTTGTGTATTGTACCGTAACGACCGATCATTTCTAAACATCTTTAAAAAAAACGAAAATATCGATTGGTGTTTTTGTGATTTGTCTCTGTTGTTGTTTACGCAGAGGAATTGATAACAACTCCTGCGGGAAACGCGCTACTGGGGAGCGGCGATGATGTTTGTGATCCTGCAGCGATTAGTGGCCACGTATTACATTCAGCCGTAGGCGATAACAACAATGGGATTAGTCTGAATAGCTCATCGTTGGCGAAAGACTTGTTATTATCGAGTTCTGGTTCAGTAACTACGTCAGCGTGGTATTCATCAGATAGTCATTCTCAGGTCGCGCCAGCTCAACAGCGTTCATCACTTTTAAACGCTATCAACGAAAATCTACAAATTACACGGCTACAGGCCGCAAGTGACGTGGTACGACAACACGTTCAAGAGAAAAACGAACGGAATATGGCCAGTGATCATTCACCATTATCAGTTAGCCGCCAATCACTGCCATCAGGTGAGCAACTTCAGCAATCGGCAGCGACACCCCTACTGAACGACACGAAAAAGAACGTCAGCGGCGTTTCTAATTTGACGGTTACCACCGGAGGGGGTGCAGGCAGCAATGCGACGACAGCCGGTAATAAGAGAAAGAAGGAGCGGCGGGACAAAAAAGCGACGGTTCCTGTTGCCGCTACGGCCATAAACGACAGAGAGAAAGCAGGTAACACACAAACAGTATCGACGAGCAGTAACAACAAAAACACCAGGAATCGAACTGGAGGTGATGATGGTACTCAACGAGGCACTGTGGCCAGCAAGGAAAGCAAAAAGCAGCAGCAACAACAACAGCTCAAAGATCAGCAAGATTCTCCATTGTTAGATTGGAATGATGATTATCGGGGTGGGGTAAGACTTTGCTTTTTTGAGCTTTGGTTTTATAGAAACAAACGTTTTATAGCCAGAAATAACCATTGTATTGTTGCTGTCAGCACCAATGATCATAAGATGTCTAGCAATTTAAACGTTGGAGCCGTTTTTAGATTGAGTTGGTAATCACTTCAAATCAGACATTTGAAATAGTTAACTTTATTTTGTATTATTTACCCTTTTGTTCTTTTAGTTGAAACGCGGGAAAATCTCGCGTGTGAGCAGGGTTTTGCTATCCCATAGCCGTTTTCTGTCGTTTTTTCTTACGTTCCTTCGAATTCATTGTTGCTGTTGTAGGATCACGAGCGGGAACCTGAATTGATAGTACCCGCGCCAGCGCCTGCAGTGCCTGCCTGGGGCGCTCGGGCCGAATGGGCAGCCGATAGGTGTGCTCCAACGCCAAGTTTAGGCGAGATTCAACGCGCCGAGGAAGAACGAGCACAACATGAACGCGCGCAGCGTCAACGAGAGGCTGCTCGAAGCGGTTGCACAACAGTTGGTGCCCGGACCTGGGCCAGTGCTATAGCCCCGACGAAGTCGTTCGAACAGATTCAAAAAGAAGAGGCTTCGCGAGTGATACCCAATCATGTTTCGGCAATAAAATCGCCCCAGTCAAGCAGGACAACGCAGTCGACGCTCATATCAACTGCCGTAGCAAACGGTCTCGTATCATCCCACCAGGCCAGCAAAGTTGCAATATGTTTTCAACAGCAACAAACTCCACTTAAATCGAATTCCGCGTCACCAGTGGCGCCTGTGCCTAGAACTTCCCCGCAAACTGCAATTAAGTCACCGCCAGTTTCTGAGGTCGCATCAAATGAACAACAACTGATCGATTGGTGTACCCAAATAACTATGGGCACTAACTCGAAAACGTATCTAGACATACCAACAGTAAGTTTCGGTGTTACTGGCCTATCGCAACAATAAAGACACTTAGAAATTAAGCGTGTAGTGATCGAAATACCACTTTCTTTTTTAGTTTAATAAAGTTTGATTTTCTAGTCTTCGTGCTTACCACATCGTCTAAACACCACTGATTGTTACTTGGCATTTTCTTAAACAATAAGGGTCTCTTACGAATTACTAAAAAGCACTGTCTACTACTTGTATAAACTTAATAGCACCATTTGAGGGAAATAGTATATTGAAAATGTATCGTTAAAATCACAATATTATCATTATGTCGTCTCTGTTTCCCTACGACAACCTAAATATATCACCTCCTTACTAATTTTATCATGCTGTATGCTTTTGTGTGTCCTAGGTGGTATCAATCCTCAAGGATGTCGAATCCGAAGCCGAGATTGAGGACTACGTATCGCAGTTCTTTGGCAATAGCTTAAAGGAACCGCGCCAGTTCGCGCGACAGTTTGTGCAGAAACGAGCGCGTCTTGGTGTTGGCGCCGCATCTACGCAGCCTCGACAGCCAGGATGGTGTACGAACAGTAAGAAGAACCGAAACAGCAACGGTGCCCACAACACCAACAACAATAACAAGACAAACATCAAGAAAGTCTGATGAAGCACACAAGGGGGACAGGATGGTGTAGCGGGAGAAATGTATAATAAGAAGACAACGGCACTAACAATCAGTGTGATACATTCTCTCTCTCTGTCTCTGTATTTGTCCGTGATTTTTGAAAAACTACGTGATTTTTGCATTGAGATTGATTTTGTGCTGCAATCGTTTGGGATATGCTCCCTTTCCTTATAGGCGTCAGATGTAGTACAGGGCGGACTAGGCAAGGTTAGGCTATTTCATGGAGTGTAACCGGCCGATAACCACCTGTTCAGCACACAGACGCCCTATCTTTCTCGTTCCATCTTCGATGACACTGACCCTTTTTCTATTCTCACTTTAATATCAAGAAAAGCTTTTCACCCTCCGCTCGAAGTCGCCGTACAACAGCGTCAGGCCGCTAGACGAAAGTCCGGGATGCAATCTCAGAAAATAAAAAACATTATTAACAGGAATACACGGTCAGATCCTGATACTGACAGTCATGACGAAAGGAGTAGCACGTAGGAACGACGATTACTACATATTTATTTATACTGTAAATATTATTATTATTAAGCCCATATAACTACTTCAAGAAATGGCAAGCATGGATGGCAAAAGCTAGGGGTTGACGAAGGGGGTAAGTTATAGTGCATATATATATATATATATATATATATTATATATATATATATTTCCGGTTTCCGGTGAACACAACAAATAGAGGAGTCTGTTAGTCTACAGCATCTGAGATGACCCATCCTTGCTTTTCCGTCTGGAAAAACGCGTTATTTATCGTTCTGTTAATTACTAGCCATTAGTGGTGAGGCGACCCGCTACTATTTTTGCTATTATCTAAACTGAAATATTGCTATGCGTTTCTTCTCCAAATGCTATACCCACTGCGCACTTTCGGGCCCACTTCAAAAAAGATTGAAAGGCTGAGGTACAACGAAATGCGAGGCGTGTATGCAGAGTGTTAGAACGCGGATGAAACTGAGTAAATGTAAATGGTAAACGATGTTGACATAAGAAAGTGCCTTGGAGTCCCATGGTATAAGGCCGAAGACAAATTCTCGGTTTGAAGCAAGTAGCGGAGATAGCTGATAGCTAAAATTGATCAGATATAGGTGATAGTAAACGAAAATACCAAAGGTGCGCTGCTAGTAATTCTAAGGGCATTTAGTACGATTTTTACTGAGATAATAATGATGAATTATTAACGGCGCTGTTGTTTTATTCGGCTGTGACTGCGTCATCAGACCTTTTCTAGCGCATAAGCTTGAGCTTACCGTCGCATATGTAATATTTGTCACCCTATAATACGACCGTTTATTAAAGAGTATAAAGGAACACCTGCGAATGATTACCATCAAAGAAGAAAAATGTACAGCGCCATTGCGTCCCACTATATTTTAACACTAGACGAAAGACACAACCTGGCCAACGACAATTAAGCTTCTAAGATCGCTATAGAAGATGTGTCATTGTAATAATACGCAGTGAAATTTAGCAACGATGTGAAATGGAAAAAATACCAAACGCTTAAGTCTAATAAGTAAATGATATATATATATATATATATATATATATATATATATATATATA